>NC_133586.1:6143055-6160555 GCF_964106895.1 Numenius arquata | reverse complement strand
ATTGCACACTTTTGTGCCTCAATTTTCTTATATCACCCCTTTAAGTGCTATGTACTAAAATAGGCATGTTATGCTTCCCTTCTCCCCTCTCCCCCTCAAAAAAAAAACCCCAAAAGCATAATCCCCATTTGTGATTAAGAAAATAAAATCCTCATTTTACTCTCTAGGGACTAAAACTGTGAGAAACTCATTGGTTTCCCTATGGTCATATAGGAAATCTGTGGAAGAGCAAGGCCCTGAGATCAGCTCTGCCTGGTGTCCCGCTTACATTTTATACCCCGGTTGATTTTTCATTACTGCAGTAGTTACCTCCTAATCTAATGACAGTTACTCCACTCACCAGGGGCGTGTAAAGACCAATTCATTCCAGATTGGAAAGTTCTTTGAGAACCCCTGAATGGAAGGTGCTATAGAAGTGCAATGTGTTATTAATAATCTCTCCTATCTGCATAAATCTCCATTGAATCCTCCCGGTATCATTAAAAGTAAAATAATCCCTCAGCACGGTTGAAGAGCTCAAACCTTCTTTTCCCTTTGTAGGTGTCTGGCTGTTTGCTAAATGGAAAAAAAGGCCACACAAAACGCTGACATCTTTTTGTGACCCTCACAGAGCTACGTAGAGCTAATGAGTTTGTTTTCACTTTTGTAGATGAAATTTCCAGGGGCGGAGGGAATCCGGGGTGGTGCTGGGAAACCGCAGTGCAACTCCCCGGGAACTTGGCTGAGACCACCAAACTTGTTTCATGTGTGGCCTTCCCTTTTGCCTCATTGGACCAGAATTATTTAATGAGCCTTCTGAGAAACCAAGCTCTGGTCCCTTAAGCTGGAAAAGGATCGTGCGGCGCTCGACTACCAGACCACACAGTTTTCAGGCTCTCCTCTTTGCGAGAGGCTGCAACCACTCCTTTCCTTTCAGCAGCCGATGGTGAAAGTGGGGAGAAAGAGAACAATAACAAAACAAAATTGCTTCCCACAGCTGAGAAAATCACCCTCCCTTTATTATTTTTTCCCCTTTAGGAAAGAAATAAATAAAAGGGAAAGAACCCAAATGGGATCTCTCCCTCTTCAAACATACAAATGATCTTATGTTAGCAGTTGGGATTAAACATCTGTCTGGTGGTTATGTGATCATAACAGATGCTGTGTGCAAACGTTTCCTGCTAGCTTTGTTTTGGTTAATATTGTTTGTGTAGCACATTGGGTTGCATTCAGCTGAAGGGATATAGAGTGTGTTTTTGTTGTTCCCCGCCCCCCCCCAACTTCTGCTCAACTTCAAGCAGCCCCATCATCTTTTCACAAAGAAATTGGAGGCGGGGGTGGAGGGGAAGAGGGTCATTGACTGATGTCATGTGGAAAGTGATGTCATACGGTACTGATGAAATGGCAATCCACTCGGGTTTTTAGCCGCTTTGATGTTATGTTAGACCTTTTTCCTCTCTGTTAGGTTGCCCTTGGGTCCACTTGGCCATGCAGCTGGAAATAAATACAGGGATATTGTAATGAATTTCACCGTGCAACTGGAGGACCCTGGAGCTCAAGAGCTCGGCATTTCCATTGTTCTTTCTGAGAAGCCGTGTTTCCAAACAGGGCCAGATGGATGCTGACACTGCACTCTTTGAAGGCATGAAGGCTTTTCTTTCTTCAGGGTATTTTTATACTACTTCTAGAGCTGGTGAAACTGAGGCACAGAGTGGTATCTTGAGCTGTCCTGGTCAGAGAGAACATCTGCAGCAGAACAAGGAGCTACAAGTTTCTCATCATCCTTAATCTCTGCTCCATTAAATATTACATATAGATGTGAGACTGACCCACTTGTTCCAACCTTTCTGAGGAACAGACACTGTATTTCCACAGTTTTGCCCTATCATCTTGTTACAGTGGCATCCAGATGGACAACCCTGCTCTCTGCAAAGCTCCCTTGGCTGGTCTGAGCCTCTGATGTGGCTTAGCACAAAGACCATCCCTCTGCAAAGCAATGCACCTCACTGTCCAGACACCACCCACATCAGCACCGATCCACCAATACTCCACCTCGGCCTTTTAAAAAAAGCAGTCTCGAGAGGTCTGTATTCTTCAGCCAAAAAGAATCACTATTAATTCGTGTCACTGAAAATAAATGTCCCTTTTTTCCTGTCATCATAACCTTGCAAAGCCCTGCTGAAGCAGACACATTGAGTTTGTTATCCAAGGACAGGGGCTTGGGGAGCTCTGGCTGCTGTGCAAGGGTAAAGGACCCACATTGCAAGGACTATGTAACCTTGCAAGTAGATGGGCTTGTAAATGATGGCAGGTAGGGCAGATAAGTGGATATCAAACCTGCTCAGCCTGAGGACGAGCATCTATTCCTTGAGCTCTGTCCTTTTACCAACTATTTCACTTTATCTTCTCTCCATTTGTCCAGTTGCAGTTGTTTGTGTGTTAATATTTGCCAATCAGTTCTAGCCAAAAAAAGATTAAAATGATTCACATTAAATAACTTCTGGGCAGCCTTTTACAACACTGAGGGACCTGGGGTCTTTTCACTATAATTATTTTGAAATGTGACTTCCTTTTCCTGGAAAGGAGGGCTGGTCCAGTGAATGAAATACCCAGCTGGACGCTGTAAAAGTTTTTTTGTTCAGTAACTGTTTCAACCACAAACAATCCATATAAAATCAAGAAATTTATTTTAACTCCCTTGTGCCTCAGTTTCCCCAGCCCTAATTGTTCTTGATTGCCTTTTTTAATAAATAGTTCTGATGAGTCAACATTTCTCAGTGGAAATTGTTCATTTAAACATCCTTCTCCCACATCTTTCCAGCACTCATTCAATGCTTCTTCATGAATTTTTTTAGAAGTGATTCAATTAATCACAATGAGTTGCTCAAATATGATGGTGATGAGGGTCACATGGGGGTAGGTAGTACTTTTTTGATGAAGCTGGTGCCTTCCTAAAAATAGTAGAACCAATTTTGTTCATCAGGAAGGCAGTAGCCTTCCAGGGACTAAATTTAAGAATGCAGAGCTTTTCGGACAAGAAAGGACAAAGAGTTCCATAGCCGCCTTGTAGCATTAAATAGGAGGATAAATTGTATGAACACTACATTTATGAGCTCCAGCTTATCTTGTGTGTGATGGGAGTCAGTTGGATATTAAAATTCATCCAACTGACTGTGACCACACACATAGTCCATTGGAAAGGAAAAGTATGTTTGTGCAATTGTGTTTCCATCTCCAAAACAACCCTAGCCTTGTTGGGCAGCCAAGGTCAGGATTATCCACGGACGTCTCCTTCTGGTTGGTGGGGAAGGAGGTGGTGGCTCTGGGGGATCTCTCACATTGCTAATGTTACCTCCCCACCTCCAGCACATTGCGACTCAAATAAGGAGGCACAGGACTGCGAGAAGTGCAGAGACTGGGCTGTGGTTTTATGTGCAGTGGTGGCTGCGTTAGGGGATGGAGGAAACACTTTGGCAGAGCAACCTGGGGGAAATTGCCCCTCCAGGGCTCGGTACCAAAGATCTGTGACTAACCAATGAACCTCCGCATCCAGAGCAGTGCCTTGACCAGTGTTAAATCTACTGAGAAATGGCTTTAGCTAAGTCACCTGCAACAACATACCAGGCAGGATATCCTCACAACTGGCTGTTTCTCGTGTCACCAAGCATATAAAATTATTCCACATGTTGGCATCCGCTAATTCAATAATCTAGTAATATAAATTTAGATAATAGACATTAATACCATGTTTCAAAATACACCCACAACATTTATTTCTCTCTCTCAGGAAAGAAAAAAAAAAGCAGCACACATTGTGAGGGCTCTCCTGATGAAATAATAAAACCCATTCTCATCTAGAAAAAAGAATCATTATAGGAGGATGGTAATTTACTTTATATGACCTTCAATTGATTATTCTGGGCCTGCTACACAAATATCACAGGAGCTATTGATCGTAAAACCTACCAAATAGATCTCTAATAGCTTTTACTGAGGAAAAATAATTATGCTAGCGCTGTGGTCAAACACACATAAACCAATGTGGAGGTATTAATGTATAGTATTATTACCCATCTGTCTGAGAAGTATGGGGAAGACGCTTCGCAGTAACACACTATGTCTAAGCACCATGAAGGCTCAATATCTGGCTAACAATTACAGCCAGTTATACTGAAAAATTGATTACTGTAAGTAAAAGCTAAGACTGGAAAGCAGAGGCTGGAGCTTGCTTAATAAAAGTAAAATAATAACAACCACCATCCTAATTGTGGAAGAGTTCTGTCGTCTTATATACTTGGAGTTGAAAATTGAATTTTCCTCTGGTGCCTGCGGCAGGGCATCATTTCAGAAGCAAAGGTGTCCACCTTGGCTGGCCTGGAGATGGGTGATCAATGCCTCTAAAAGGCCAGATTGTCTCAGCAAAGAACAGACAATCTATCTCGAAGGAAAAGAGCACAAAGAGTCGGAAACTCACCCCTGCCTCAAAACCCCACAAAATGAGCCGCACCTTTGTGAGAGTTTGGGGGTCTGGCAGGGAGGAGTGTTGTGGTGGGTACAGATTGCAACGAGTCTTGTTGCTGCTGGTACTTCTAAAGGAGCCGATTCCCACGTGGGAATCTGGCGGCGGTTTTGCGACTGATTTCATTGGCAGAAGGATCAAAACCTAAATGCTGTCTCTGTGCCATGATGAAAACTTTAGATTTTCTCTCTCTCTTTTGCCATATGTATAGATTTTAAGGCATGTCAACTTAAAAATCAGCTTGATTTTATATAAAACTTATTAAAATGTAAGTAAAGTTATTGTAACTCAAAGGAATTAGGAGGAAAAGTATATTTTCCTCTGGTTTTTTTTCAAGTTTGGTTCCCTTGTGCTTTGTATAGCTCGTTCTACCGTTTCTGTTACAGTAACTTAGTTCACCACATTCCCTTACTTCTCTAGGTTTCATTTCACAGCATAAGGAAATTAAAGAAAAAAATATGAAACCACCACAAAACTTTTTTTCTTAATAGGGTAATGAAAATGTAAATTTTTGAAGAACGGAGGGAAGCTTTGTGATTTGGTGTTTTATGTACTGTACTTTTAATGTATTAAAAATTACTAGATTTCAAGCTGGCAGTGTCCCTTCAAAATAAGTATTAAATAACATTTTATTATTCTGAGGTAATGCCTGAAGGACAATTTATAATCAGAATACCAAAGCAATTGATCAAATATTTTTTTTATCTGGGAATAAAGTAATAATTAGTGGAAGGCTAGCATCGAAGGCCCGTTCCTTTTTTTAATAAAAGAATGTGCATGCAATCAAAAATGTAGAATGTAAGGATGCTAAACTCAAGGGATCCATACTAAAGAAGAAAAAAAATGCTAATTGAAAGAAGCGCTGAGAGAGAGAGAGACAGAGGAATGTTTTTCATTCCCAATTTTGGTTTAAAAGCAGACAGATTGCATAGTATCATCCTCCAAGCAAGGCTCTGAGACTGAACTGGGGGGACCAGAGTTCACTAGTAACTCATCCCGCGCCAGGAGTGACATCACGAAGGCAGAGCCAAGGCTCGCAAGGGCTCTCCCAGCCCTTCAGAAACAATATGGTTCAAATGTTAATTTCTCTTCCTTTTGGTTTGTACCAGTTTGTGCTGTTAACAAAGTAACACTCAAAGGCTGGAGTCACTACTATCTTTGTGAATGATTTATGATTTGCACTCTAGAGATAAGCAATTTCCATGCCAAAAAAGGGAATTTTTTTTCTCCCTTTTTTTTTTTTTTTTTTTTTTTTTTTTTAGAGCAGACTGTCATTGGTATAGGGAGCGAAGATAATCATTAGCGAGACCTCTGCTGCTTATTGGTGTTGTTTCCCTTTTTGCTTTCGCGTGGGCGCAGGTGGTGAAGGGTTGACGGGCCCAACTCTCTGGATTTACATCAATAATTATTTTGGACCAGAGTGTGTGTACATCCCAGACCTGGAGAGCTTTGCCTAGACCTTCTTTGACCTTGAAACTAGTATTGATTTAAAATCAATAGGATGGCTGAGGTAAGCTGGTGCTCACCAAAATGAGTAGGTCCTCTGCAGGGTCACAGATGTCACCATTCCAGGCAGACAAGGAATGCTTTGAGCTTTTCCTTTTCTCCCCCATCTCAAAAACCTGTTTTTGTCAAGTTTTCTGCACACTGCCTAATTTCTGCCTAGGAGAACAGTCGTGTCTTGGGTATGATTAGAGATAAAGAAGACAGTCTGCTGTCCTTCCTGGAAAGGAAGGTGCAGAACAATGTGGTTTATCTGTACTCAAGACATACTTTTCTCCTATCTCCAAGACGTTTTCTTGGTTTGAGATTATTTTTGTCCCATAAAATACAAAAGCAGCGGAGCTAGAAATCTCAGTTACACCTCATGGTGTGTATGTTCTTTCTCCAAAAGACTTGGAAAGTTTTGTAAACTATTAAGTTATTCAGCAGACGAATATTAAAGGTACGTGTCTTTGAAGTTTCATTAGGAAACTAATTATGCGTCAACTGGCAGCACATATCTCAGTGATTTTTCTTCTTCAAAATGCCATGAAGAATTGCAATATATCTTGTAACAAATAAATCTCTAGTATCATACTTATGTTTTTTTAAAAAGAAGTCACTTACAATTGACATATGCACAAAATGGCTCATTTTGCCACCTTTTAAAAACCAGCTAAGAGTGTTCAGAACTTTAATTCAGTTCCAAATTCAGCTGTGTCCTGTCCTGGCACATCATAATCTGCAGAACGTTTAATGACAAAATTACAGATGCTGTTAGCACAATGCGGCTGAAGGGCAAGTAGCAACAGCTGTAAATAGAAACTTAAAAAAAACCCTCATTTAAAAAAAATAATATATACCTGTCAGGTTTAGAAGGAAGAGATGAGACTCTCCAGGAAAACCTGACCAAGAAGTTACACTTCTGGAGAATTAATATTCTGGATATCATTAACAATTGACTTTTGCTGCTTTTATTGAGCTATTTTCGTTGGTCCCTATCATTTACAAAGAGAAATGAGACAAGTTCGGGAGCAAATTTATGGGTTTAACCCTGAGCTCAGTTGTGTCGATGGGTGTCTTTCCATGGACTTCCCTGTCTCACTGACTGCAGGTGTGGCTGTTACAGGGGGAAAACACTGCGTCAGTGGTGCCATGCATGGGCTACATGGACAGACAGACACTAAAAGAAAAGGGCAGCATTTAAGTGAGACAGGAATTTAAGTTCATTGATTGGAAAAACAGATTATAAAAACATGAAAATACAGCAGGGAAGACAGGTAAGAAGGCAAATATTAAGTAGGGGCAATAAAAGCAGGGGGACAGAAGTAGTGAGTGTTTTAACGGCCATGCCAGTACCGCCTGTGGCAAGAGGTAAGGTCCTTGGATAAAGGCTGCCACCGTCACAATTTTAGCTGGTAGCTACAATTAACCAGATCATTCCTTGATAATTATTTTGTCACCAAAACATCTCACTGGATCTCAGGGGGTTTTGGTTTACAAAAGGCAGCACAGGACCACCAAGGCAAATTCAATTCACAAACAGAAAACCATAGCACAAAATCCCCTAGTTTTTCGACATCACGGGCTGGATTTCAGCTGTGCCACACACTCCCATCTCAGAAACAACGACAAAGAGAGATAGAGAGAAACCGCGACCTCCCAAAAATCACAAAAGCAATACCTGTCCGTTCCTGACTTTAATATGTTTGGCTGATTACAAGGACACCGTTAATGGTGTTATTCTTACTCAGCAATGAGAGGGGGGAAAGGAAGAGAGCACACCGGTGCCAGGTCAGGGTGCAAGGCTTTCCTGCCGGTCCGCGTCCCACCTGCCCTGGCTGATTGGTTATGCTGGCTGTCGGAGCTGCCGCGCGCGCGGCGGGAGGATTTGGGGATGATTAATTGCCCTGTCTTCTGAGCGGAGAGTTCGGAGCAGCGGGGTTCTTCGTGTATGTAAATACACGTGGGCTCAGCACTGCACCGGCACCAAATGAAATGAATAAAACGACTTAACAAAAGGACTCAACTCTGAATGTTTAGATGTTGAAGATTAGTTTCTATTATGTCCCAGTGGGAGAAAAGAATATGTCATATGGGAAACTGGATAGGCTTCATGTTGCAGAGAAGGGAGAGAGTTGGCTTCCCGAGCGCAGCTCGGCTTCTGCTACCACTGGAATGAGCTCCCAGACCCCCAAAAAGCCCAGGCACTTACACTGGTTATAAAATATAACCCTACCGATCCATGAGTTAAATTGTGATCTCTGCTGTAAGCAGTGAAGAGCATATCAAAAAATAAAAAAAAACCCTTCAGAATTCAATCGCATACTTAAATAGGCTGTTTCTGCTTTTCTTACTTATATCTGACTCAAATGTGCACATCTGTTGTTATACTGTATGACATTAAAATCATAATCGACCCTGTTTTGTGTAAAAATGTAGGCTCAGAACCCAGCAAGCAAGGAAGCATCCCGTAAAGTGCAAGCAGCAAAAAAGAAGAAAAGTTTGGTCTTTCTGGTGAACAATGTGAAACGAAATATTCCTCTAGAGTTCTTCTTCCCCACAAAGATTACGATTTTTCTTTCTTTTTTTAATGCCCAACATGTGCAATTTTGCATTCATTTTTGCAGCATAAAACATTTCTTAGATGGGAGTAAATCTTCCTCAATATTTTTGTAACTTCTGTGTGTTTAAAAATCACCTGCAATTTGCTAGCTGAAATATTTTCTGTGGCACTGTGACAAAGGAGGGAGACCAGATGTTTTCAGAAAATTCATTTTTTAAACTGTTTGGGGTTTGGTGTTTTTTTTTCTCTTTGCACACTTGTAGAACAAGCTGTAAAAACAATGCTTGAAGAATGAGCTGATTTAAAAAGAATAGAGAGTCAAAGAATTTGAAATAGGAAAGATTTTATTTTGGATATCCTTTCACCAGAGGAGATTATTATTTATAGGCTGCATTATATATCTTGCCTGGTAATCAGCAGTAATGTATGTCTAGCAATAGTAGAAAAATGAATTTCAGTAGTATCTTGTATTTTAGAAAAAATAAATTATGAAACACTTAAGAAAAATGAAATAAAACTAGTGATGAATCTGCAGCCTCAGAAAATCAGATAAACAAAATGTTCCAGTTAGTTATTGCCACACTCAATAGCAGTACATGAAATTGTATTACAGGCTGTGAAATGAAATAATCCCACCCTGTGACAAGCTGGCAGAATTTGCCTGAAACTCCCCAGCCTTTTAGCAGACTCTGATCCCCCCAGGGACCGGGGTTTGGGGGTTTTGCTGAGTCACGGAGGCAGGAGGTTTGACACCTAATCCAGAGATAACGGAGAGGTGGTGGCTGAACCCAGAGGATCAAGGGTGTGGATTGAGCCATTCAAAGCAGGAACTTAATTACAGCTGAGGTTAGATGAACGGTTGCTCTGAACCTGCCATTGTTTTATTGTTAATGTCTGCTTTAATACCTCCAAATTTCAGTCAGGGCAAAGTTGGGTCGCTAACATCTGAATGGTGCTTGAGTATTGCAGATTGAAAAAATACAAAGTCACTACAAGCGTAGGCAATTTCTTCCCCCCCCCCCCCCCCCCCCCCCAACCAGTCCTTCTCTCTAGATTGAAAATTTGCATTGCTTTTCTAATCTACAAAGTATCATTTTAAAATGTATTCATGTTTTCTTGCACCTTTTTACAAGCGCTCCAGCACCCAGTAAATAAAAGTAGCAGCCTGTGTCCCTTTTAGCAAAAGCCATATATCTGCTCAGACTTGTAATTTGCTCCGTTTATATCCTTTGCCCTTGAACTCTGGTTATTAACGCAATGTTTCTCCAAATGATGCCATATAACTCTGCTCCAAGCACATTCCTACTGACACCACACAAACAACAAAGCCAGCTGAAAAAGGAAAAAAAAAAAAAAGAAAAAGAAAAAAAAAAAAAGAAGAAAGGAAGGTGAATTGCGTGTGATGGAGAACATTACTCAGAATGATATAAGTTACAGAGTTTCTTGTGTTACCGGGGTGGAACGTGGGTTAGAGACCTCGTCTGCCTGTGACCACCTCTTCTCCAAAAATCTTCTAAATGGCTTTCAGCAACCGGTTACCTGTATTCAGAGATAACCTCTTTACGCTGAGCAGACATCCTGCTAAGGGTCTGCTGTTGTGTTGGAGAGAGACAGGCTGTCATGCTGGTAAAAACTCCCACCTCACTACATCGGGACTATTGATCAGGCTAAAGAACTCGCAACACGCTGCTGAAAACAGAAATGAAGCAGAGGACAGAAAAATAAAATAGAAATGGGGGATCAACAGGTGGCCGGTGCAAAACATTCTTCCAGGAAGAAATGAAATATCTGTGGCAATATTTGCTCTGTCCTAAAGCAGTGTAGAAATCCGAGGAGCAATTAGTGTTATTCAAAACACTTTGGCTTAAGCATTATCAGACAGTGAAAAAAATGCCGCTTGCCCCAGTCCCTCTCTCTTGATCTTCATTAAGGAAGGATTCTGCTGAAATACAGATCTCTAGATGCATTGCATCTACTTTCCTACTTTCCTACTTGGTTTCATTAAATAGTAAGATACTATGGCACCATCTAAATATTGACTGATTTTTATTAGTCTTTCCATATCTGTTTGGCTAGCTGACAGTAAGGCCTCAGGCAGAGATCTGGGCTTACTTTGATGCCAAGGAGTTCTTTAATAGCAGGGACAAATCATTATCCCTTAATGTGATTCCATTTCTCTTCTTACCTTGTCTGATCTATTTAGATTACAAGGTCTTCTCAACAACAAATGTAGTCCTATGTGTCTGTAGGACTTTGACTAGCATCTGAAGGTCCTACTAGTGCACAGAGTGGAAGATAAAGGGCATTCCTAGATCAAGACAATGGGTGGGAAAAGTAAAAGGTATAAACTACCTTAGTGACACCACAGATTTCAAGAATGGATTTAAAAGGACTCAGTTCCTTGTAGATTTTGAAAATGCAGGAAATCTTGCAAGGACATGCTTGTGAAAATCCCAGCTTCATTTCTTTAGGATTGCTTTTCTGATAAATCTCAGGTAAGCCTTTAATCTGCTGAACGCACTGTAAGAACACATGCCTGGTCATTCTCCACTTCCCGTTCTCGTGTCCATTTGGGCACAACTTCTGAGATCATAGATCATATACCACAGCTTCTATGAAATATTCCTTTTCCAGCTTAAAAACAGACCATTTTTCTGGGTTGGTTTTGGTTGTCTGGTTTTTGTGCGTTTTCTTTCAGGGCGTGGAGAGTATGGAGGGGGAGGTGGGGATGTTGGTAAGAAATCACTGATCTCACTGCTGGAGCACACTAACATTGAATTTCTCCGAATTTGCTGTGTTCTAGCTTAGTGTTCTGGTAGCACAATTTTAACAGCACAGAGAGATTGATCACAGAAGCCTGGGAAGCAACAACCAGAGCAGAGCAAATACCAGAGGAGACAAAATGTTCAAACGAAGCTGTATGAAGATTTATTTAGTTTTAAATGCATTTGCTTTGATTGTATTTTCTCCCCTTCTGCTTCCAGGAAACAAGTTCACTGTCAGGAATATTCATAGAGCAGTGTGGGTATTTTAATTTATAATTTTAGTTACCTTAAAGAAAAAAGTAGAGAAGATTCCCAGAAAACTAATTCTGATGTTATAAATATTTTAATTGGAACCTAAATTCTCAGAGACACTCAGCAGTTAAAAGACCAGCAACCTGCCCGACTGGTACCTCTTCTCAGCATTAACCAAGTCAGGGCTGAACTCATTTCTACTACTGATTCAGCTACAGAATAATGTGAAATAATTATATTGCAATCTATCAATACACGCAACAAACCGCATCTTGCAGTTGACTCTTGTGAAAGTTCATTTTAAAATTAATTGTTGCTAAAATAAAACAGTGCTGGAATTGTTATAGCAGCCAGAATGGCACGTTTCCCCATTGCTGCTCTGCCTGGTTCTTTTCATTCCTCTTCTGCTGCAGCCATTTCCCTTTACCTTTTCCATGATAGCATTGGCTTGACTCTGGGCCTTCACTTTTAGGCTAACAATAAAATTCAATTTTGCCTGTACTTCTGAGGAGCTGTGAGCCAGATCATGCTGTTTCTTTTTGCATTTGGATGAATTTTCCTTCTTGAGCTCTCTGCATGTGAGAGAAGAAAGTGGAAGCAGATAGCTCAGCACAGTTATGGTCTAAAAAAGAAATCACCAAATTTTAGACCAAGCTAGTAAGCTTAACAAAAGCTCAGTGCAGTGTATTTCCATGTTAGTCGGGTCAATACGCGATGACAGATTGAAATACCACACGTGACTCCCGGAAGACATTTTTGGGCAAGCTGTTATCCTCGAATGAAATTAAATTAAAAGACACCTTACACTGGGTCATGTCTCTTTTTCTTTCTTTTTTTCTTTCTTTTCTTTTGGTTCCTTTTTTAAATCGGATTGTTATCTCATTTTCAGAAGACTATCACTTTTATCCTGACTTGTCAAACAGCTATTACCATCAAGATGATGAGCTTGATATGCTGCAAGTACTGATTAAGGGGATAGTGCAATTGCTCTTGCTCTACCTTGAAGGAGTAATTTTCCTGTCTGTCTAGTAAGTGGAGGAAAAGAAGCCAGATTTCTCCTTATCTGTGGAAGAAGGAAGTTGTCTCATCTTTCTCTGAACTCTTGTGAGCAGTCAGATCTGGTCAATACCTGGCTTCCAGACCTTCTCCAATGGGATGCAGATGTTCAAGCTGCAAATACTGCAAGAAAGTGGTAGGAGATTGCAAGGGTGACAGTCCTCAGAACCACTGAATTTCACCCAAAGAACACTTTTAATGGCTTTGTGTGATAGGAGCAGATAACTTTTGACCATGAGGTAAACCAGCCTGTAGGTGTTAATGACCTATGGAACTTTTCGCAAGATAAAGATTCAGAGGAAAAAGCTTTGGACTAAATAATACACTGACCAAAATTCTCCCTGGTGATCTCTGTTGGACAAACATTTCAGACCTGGGCCTGGCTTATGTGAAGGCTTTCTGTAACTTCATTACACAGTCGCTGTGTTTCACCGCAAAATGGCAGCACTTCTGTGATGGCAGAAAAGCAACTCCAGCTCAGGCAAAACTGGTGCAGAATTTGAATCACAGGGATCTGCATCTGTCGGTGTATTTGGACAAAACGTTTTGGTTTCTTTTGAATGAATAAAGGTCACCCTAATTCTGGCTCAAAACAATTAAGAGTAAAATGTGAAGTATGCCAGTGAATATTGCTCAAACCAGATCATACATCTGGGTAATGGTCCGGAAAAAAATGAGTATTTTTATATATGTATAATATATATACACATCTAAGTATACATATGCCTCTCTTTTTTTCCTCTATGCCTCTTTCTCTCTCTCTCCATATATGTGTGCATGCTTACATATATATATTTATCTTCTACAAATTTGACAATCTTATAAGTTTTTTTGGAACTTTTACTGCCTGCTCTTTAGAAATACAGCTAAAGCTACAAAAACACATTAAATTCTTAGCATAAAATTAAAGACAAAAGTGCCTGATTGCACCCAGGTTTTGTCACCTCAGGGAGAGGAGAGCTACCAGCCAATTACCAGTTTTTCCAGTTTGGGCAAAATACCCAGGAGGACCTCAGAGCTTCTCCGCTGAGTATTTCGCCAGAAACGTGGCTGGTTGGTGCCAGGTGGCTGCATGAAAGCAGGGCAGGGATGCGCACAACATTTTGGGTTGCATGTGTGGGTCTGTGGAGGAGGGAAAGAGGGTGAGGAAGAGTGACAAATCTTCAGTGAAGGTTCATTTTGAATTCTTATGTCAATTCATCAGCCAAGGGAGTATATCTTCTGCATAAGCCAACCCAGATTCACCTACAGACGCCTGTGAGTGCCGTCTCTGTGTTTTACCATCAATAAAATAAAGATCCGGCCCATTTTGCCTGTCAGGGAAGAGTTCCAAATCAGTGTCATCTGGAAATAAAGGAACTGCAGAAAGATGTATGCAAAATCCCTAAAAAAGGCAGAACTATCACCTATAAAATAAATTATCTGAGGAACGAGAGGGTTTTTTTTTAATTCTAAAGGATGCACTAAGAGCCCTCAATTGTGGAATATCCATCTCAACGCGGTAAATAGATGCGTTAGACACAGAGTGACATATGGGCAGATAAATACAGCCATAACTGGTAGGCAAAGTAAGTGCACGCGGCATGTGTCAGTATTGTCTGGTAATTCAGAGCTGTCATAAAACTGTCCCACTTATGATGTTACAGCATTTTTAAGAAACATGAATTTGCAATTTAAACTCTGCTAAATGAAGCCAGGAAGTTACAGGTTACAGAGCTGCATGCAAACAGGGGAACCAAGATATTTTTTTTTCTCAAATCTGTCTCAGCAGGTACAAACTGTGAGGATGCCCTCAATACTTCAGTGTTCCCAGGGACTTTGAGTGTATGGGGGTGATCAGCCTGGAAAGCAAAGAAGAGCATTTTCAATGTAAAAAATGTTTGGGAAACACAATCCTGATTCTGCTGACAGGAATTTCGACATAAATCAAAATCCTATCATTAAAACTGGAATATGGTCACCATCCTGCTAAAGCCCTGAGAAATTTTCTTTCCCCTTTCTTTACTTCTCTCTTTTTTCCTCATTTGAATAATATGTGCCCTTAAAGATATGACCAAGTTTTGGTTTTGTTGCTTTGGATTTGTTGTTGTTGGGTACGGTGTTTTTTTACCTCTACAGAAGTTTCTTTGGAAAAATGTTTTAAAAATGTCTTTGGTTCAAGAACCACACTGCAGAGTAAGTCTGCTAGCTTTATCTCATAGACTGTCTCCCTGGGAGTCTGAACTAAATGCATAATTTAAAGAGCCCTTAATCTGCAATGTCATTCCCATTTGGTCGGAGGCAGCCTTCACTTTATGATGTTAACTTTCTCAGCAAAGGGCAATGGCAGTTTTTCCGAGGATGCACTTAGAGGCAACATCTCATGTAAACCGTTTATTCAAGGTGTCCTGACATCCCAGTATAACACTGGGTGACAATGGATAACCTTCATCAAGGTCTCCCATGGGAGAGAGGCATTCATGGCAGTGAAAGTGCTGCACAAAGCTAACAGTAATATATAAAGGGCTGTTGAGGAGGGGTGGGGGACAGGAGGAGGAAAATGGCAAACAGGGACTTAAGTCACATTACATTTCATTCTGCATGTTTCAAATGATCCAGGTTAGCATCATATCTGCTGTAGGTAGCTTCTGTAGTAGCCAGTGCATGGCTTTCACTAGGAATCAGGTCCCAGGGATAGCTGGCATGCGCTGACCATGTCTTGGTAGCCTGCTAGCCCTGCCTGAGAAGAGCTGGGTCAGTCCCACAGCCTGCTGCTCTCTCTTATTAACATGCATCGCGTGTTGATTTCAGCCCCGAGTTCTTTTTGTAATTTAAGGGGTGCAAACCGACCTTTAAATGGGGAGGACTGTTTCCTTTTTAATTAAATCTCCAGCCAAGCAATTTGCCTTTCCCATCCTATTGAGTTTTTCATCAATTGTTTTTCTTCCCCTTGTGCTGTAGCAAACCACAAGTGCCTTATTACAGTAACTATCGCACTGTTCCTGTGCTCTCTCACCCTGAAGGTTGCTTTTAAAGTGCAAACATGCTTCCTAAGACATGCAACAAGCTAATACACCAGGATGTATTAAGGCCCATTTTGTTTTACTTTAGCTTCATATTAACAACAGGATGCTCACCCAGAATAAGGGATATTGAGACATCTTTTCCCCAGGATACAAGGGGATTCAGAGTGGCATTATGTGCGATAGATGCAATTGTAGGAAACTTTGCATTTCCTACATATCCTTGAATTTCCCTGGTCAAACCATTCATCCCTCTTTCACGGTACTTATTCTATTATGTCTATCACCAGATACATCTTCATGGAAACCGACTTAAGATGCCGTGGCTCTCTCACCCTTCCCCTTGAGCAACACCGATACAGCACAGGCCCAGTAACTAGTAAAGGAGAGAAATATCCTTTCACTGTAGAGTCTACCCCTCAACCTTCCAGCTGCGTTCATCCCTGGGCTATACAACAGCTCATTACGCAGCAGAACTGACCAAACTTCTTATGGATGATTGAGTGCGATCTCCAGGATGGTGAGAGCTCGTATTGAAATTCCTTCCAGAGCCAGGGCAGTGTTGTGCAAGGGGAGGGCGAGAGGCACTTGAGCCCCTCCACATTTTCTGATGTGTGAACTCAGGCTCAGACTTTTCCCATAATCCATAAGGTCTCCATCCTTTACCCAACTGCCCAGCTCCATGCAACTCATAGGAACATAATTGCTTGTGAGTTGTATGCTAAAAATAAACCTCACATCATGTATATCAGTATCTACATTCTGACAATTCTTCTGGTATATGTAGAATGAGAACCACCAGTTTGGCTCAGGCGAGTCCCAGACTCAAGAATGTTTTATTCCTAGCTCTGCCACTGATCTGCTGAGGCAAGTTAGAGATGTCTTTAAACAACTTTATATTTCTTGTTCCTACTGCATTGTCTCTCTAAATCCATTTAGATTGTAAATTACATTTTGCAAGGAGCTTCCTTGAAAACATGCCTGCATGATGATCATTTAAATATGGCCATTGCCTATCGGAGCCCTTAGGAAACAGGAGCAGGCACAGGAGACTGTGTGCACATTTCTGTTGGGCATTTCTGTGTTATGGAGCGTGGGATGTTTGTGCACATTTGTGTGCACATGCACCCTCTATCCTCATGAGCTGTGAGCATCTGCAGCTGGTGTCAAGGTCTTGGGAAAGTCAATGTACAGCTCAGAGGAGCCCAGACTGACTCTTGTAGGAGACAAACTTCCCCTGACTGATAGTTTGTTGGAAAACTTATTGTTTTTCTCTTTTTTTTTTTTTCTTTCCTTTTGCCCTCTTCCCTGGTTTTGCTTTGGCCTTTGGAGGGTGACAGGTCCCGCTTCAGCTCCTGCCTGTCCGCCCCCCCGGACCCCTCATGCTGGCAGCCGCTAGATGGGGAGCTCGGCTAATGGGTCCAGCCCTGCTCAGAGCCTGGTCACCATCTGGCAGACAAAAATCAGAGGGAGGGGACTCCTCTGCAGAAACAAAGTAGGCCGCCCCGTCTTCAAATTGAGGATAAGAACAAGTGATGGAGTCTCCGGCCACAGCTTGAAAGCAACCCATCAATGTCATCTTGAGTTAAGTACCTGATGCTGGCACTTTGCTGCAGTTCTTGGGGGGATAAGGGCTCTGACAGGGTCATTGTTTCAAGTGGAGTTCAGTCTTTTGTTTGCCATAAACGAAGACGACAGGAAGTCAGCTGTGAGGTTTAGGAATAATATTTAGATAATTGTGAGATATCTCATCTTAAAGTTCAAACTGATTGAACCTGAGCTGAGTTTTGAGTCAAACTTTGTTTACGGGCCCATCATCTTTGTGGCTGACACTTGCCAAGGGAAAGAGAGAGAAAGCCGTAAGTCCTGGCTCATTCTC
>NC_133586.1:5947684-6142855 GCF_964106895.1 Numenius arquata | reverse complement strand
GTCTGTTGCCAGAATGTCTGTGGATTTCATACAAAGGGGCAGGGGCCATGAGCCGGAAAGCAAAACAAAACAAACAAAACAAACCCAAGCTCTTGGGCACTTTTCTGAAAACACTGGTGATACAGCTGCTCTTTCAAATAAATGCATGCCACATCACCCCAAAATTCATCATTCTCGGCAGGTAATGGCGGCCTGAAGCTGGTATGCTAACTTTAATTTCTTTTAAATATCCAAAACATGTATGCGTGCATTTATTTATTTAAAACATTTCCTTGGATCCTTTGAGATATGAGTTAAAGCATCGTTTGCAAGGCAGGGTGTCACAAAGCAAGGGGTTGCCCTCTGCAGACAGGGTTGGAGGTCAAACTACCTCTAAAAGAGGCATATATTGCCTAATGGACATCTACTGTGCTAATGTCAAGAGATGTAAAGTCCACGTCCTACCACAACAATGCAAGAATTGTTTATAATTGTATTTGAAAATAAACATTTATTAAGTGCTCTGCAAATGCATGGCATTATAAGCAGGGCTTGGATCTCATTTGGGAACAGGATATGTTTCTTAAATAGGAGTCGTGTTTATTCCTGACGTTGTAAATATTCTCATGTATGACCTTAATCATAAAAATTCCAGCATTGTAAACAACTGCACTAAATCTATACAAAAAAATGGGCTCAGGCAAGGAAAACAAATATGTAAATGAACCTCATCAAAGAGAGTTTTATTATCTTAAGTATGACCTCAGTCAAATGGCTTTATATCTTGGAAGATTGTTAAAGTCAAGTACACAATCTACTTCCGCCCTGATGCTGGGACTAAAACGCCAGTGCTTTTTACCCCACGTTTGATTGACTTAACTGTAAAGCTTCAAAAATCAAATATTCTCCCAGTGTCCTGTGCTCTTGGTTTTACTGATCTGGAGAAAGAAGGGGCAGGGAAAAAAAATCACATTTGGAAGGGAGGAAGGGCAGTGAAGCTATATCATAGCCCAAGAGCACACACATTCCATTCCAGCCTGCACACCTATTGCAGTGCTCGTGGGTACACTGGTCCCCATACGTGAGATTACACCATCAGCCACACATTGTAAAAATCAGCAGAGCTACACGCAAGCTCACAGCTGGAGAATACGAATAAGAAGTGCTCCAGGGAGGGAGATGGGTAGGGTGATGAGCAATTCTGGACATTTTTCTGACCGTGCAGGGGTACAGATTTAAAGTGGAGCTACTCCTGATTGCTCTGGTGAGAAAGGGCTTGCACAGCCCAGCATTGCTTTCTTGGAAGCCCCTCTCATGATAAAGCAAGTAAATGAATAAATAAGCTACTCCGTGCCATTGCACTCTTTCTCAAGGGCTGCAATGTACCACAGTATCTTCTAGGTGCTGTTTAGGGGTCCACTGACAGTTGATTTCAAGAAATGTTGGAACAGACACTATTGACTGACCAAATTCTTTAATAGATTTTCTCAGCAATCATGTTTCTCTTTTATAAATATACTGTTTCAAAATTTAGATCAATTTAGCACCAGTTTGACGTAGATGAAAGGCAAATTTTGAATGGATATTGTCAAATAAAAGCTATAATATAATTATCTAAAGCATTACCTGTAGCAATAATAGCAATCTAGACATTTAACATTAGTTTTAAAAAAATCCCCCAAAATATGCTTCCAAATATTTCAACTAGGTTTAAATAATGTTAGTGGATAGACTAACTTCACTTTCTAGGTGTCTGTTTAGATGTAATATAAAATAAATCTCTTCTACTGACATTTAATTTACTCAAAATTTTTCAGTTTGCCTCATTTCATGATGTTTTCCACCACACTCACTTTGCTAGTTAGTTTTAAAAATCATTAAGGAAAGGCTCAAAATAAATTAAGCTAATATGGAAACATTTGTACTATCTATATTACTTATTACACATTAAAAGGAGATGCAATAAGCTAAGCAACAGATATATATATCTACATTGTCTCTGGCACATGCCATATGTTTTATATTACTAGCAATGGGTGGAGAGTCTACTTGAACTAAAATTGTAAGGCTTTTTCTAAGATCTTCATGGGAATTGCATCTTTGAGTTTCTCAGTATTGCATAATGGCAGCGAATACAGAATGAAATTCCAAAGAATCAATCACATGTATTTCAACACACGTATCGCCAAATAAACATGTACAGATTCACATAACTCAGTTTATATTTTCAGAGAGCTAATATAAATCCAGATTAATGTTCAAATATAATGTGTAATATCTCTATCTACAAGAATAAAATGTAAGCCAAATGCGATGACAGTGTCCTTTTAACTGCTTAACCAGACATGCTTTGTGAATGGCTGCCATGTATTTCGTTTGCATCTAAAATGTCCATCACGGCAAGTACCCTGCAGTTGTAATTAGTGAAGATGCAGAATGTTATCGAATATCACAACATTTTGACTGTCAGATTGCTCTAGCCGAGGAAAGTTACTTTGTAAAATGAGAGGCTGATGTTACAGTTGTATTGACTTTTGTGTCATGTTTGTTTCAGTTTACTAGTCAAAACAACTTTCAGAGCTCTTCCTTGTCCAGAAGGTTCAGGCTGCCTTATGAAAATGAAGCTGTCTTGTTTTCTGCTTCATAAATCATTGTCAAGCTGAGCCAGATAACAGAAACAAGTTCAGATTCCAAAATGATTATTCTTAGAGATGATGTATTAAGTATACAGAATACAACTTGATTTTCATAAGCTATGTTGACTTTGCAGAACTGAGGCTAGAGGGGAAAAAATTAATGAGTAATTGGAGGTGTGAGAGCCTGCAAAAATCCCGGGAGAGAGGGAACAGAGTGGGTGGGGAGAATTCCCTTTCTGAGAAGCTCTTGAAGTCATTTCAAAGCTGCCATTTCCCCCTCATCTCTGCCCTTGTGCTATTTCACCGTTATAGATAACCCATTTGGAGCATCCTGTAGACCTATTTTACTGCACCCGCTAATGCGGTTTTATAACCTTCGCTGGGCTTTGCATCCAGGCTCTGGACTAAGACTCTTTCAGAAACTATTCCCCTCATGAGCCCCAATGAAAGGAGCCAATGCCACTGGAAATTTCCCTCACCTTCCCTTCTCTCCCTCCTTTATATCATGCCCATTTCTTGATGGCTCTGAAATCCTTTCTTATCTTTCTGGGTTTCTTTTTATAATCCAGAGAAATGGAAAGTCCATGAATGATCCCTCTCTAATTGGATTAGAAAAGTCACAACACAAATAGCATTGTGGAGGTAAGGTGAATTCTTGAAATACAGTTGCAAGAGATACATGGGAAAATATGAAGAGGGCAATGGCCAAGCCTCTTAAACCTCTACAGGAATCCTCTTAGAGTAAAAAAAGTGAGTAGGAAGGATAAAGTGGGGTAATAACAGCAATTTGAAAGTGAAAAGAAGGATCTCACTTAGTAGAACTTTTTATTTATGTGATATTATCATAAGATTTGAGACTGGGAAAGGGCTGTGAATGGTGGATCTGAACTATGAAGCAAGCTCTAAGGTTGTCAAGCTCTGGAGAAGACAGGATTTAAGACAGCAGCACTTGTGCACGTCAGCGTGAAAATCGTCAAAGAAATGCAGGTAACTGGACTTGCTTTCAAGTTGACCGAGTCAAGCTGATGCTTCTCTCATGGGGCCCAAACAGATGGGTTTTACATTGCTTGGGTTTTTTTTTTAATCACCTGCAAAACAAACACTGCAAAAATTAGACACTGCAACACCACAATCCTCAAGCAAAGCCTAAAATGCAACGGTTTGAATAAGGCCCCTCAGCAAGGTCCGTGGCAGAAGAGCTTGAACCAAAGTCCACCACATGCTGGATGATCAGAATAGCCTGAGACAGTCCTGCTTCTCTTGAAACATGTGTTCTGTCGCTGGCTGCATCACCTCCCCAGAAGTTCGTCTTTAACACTAAACATCGTAAAAGAAAAAACAAACATAGGAAATTTCAGCTGTGGCTGTGAAAAGAAATCATGCTCAGGGCACCTCTCAAACATGTTTCTTCATTCTTTTAACCAAGAAAAGGAAATTAAAATCAAACAAACCCATGTTTAAGGAATGTGAAGGCTGTGAAACAAACCAACAAAAGCCAGGAAATGTTCAAGTTAAGGCTGTGACACTCTGTCCTTCACTCAAGCTGTTCTGACTTATTTTTTCTAAACAGAGGGGGTTGAGATCAGCGTGTCACCCTCAGATTTGAATTTCCTGTTGTGAACTGGTATGTGCCTGTGCCTTATTAATGTTATTAGATATTGTTTATTGCATTTGTGAATGTGATGCAAGTGCACACATCTAAATTTAAATACACCCACATCTCTATGCATTATATTGAATCGGAGCACTGTAACTATCAGAGCTTTCTGCAAGTGCTAAGATTTGTCTCCTTAACAACAATCAACCCAGAAAATATCTGTATTTTAACGAGCTGGTAGCCACCTCGGAAAGACATGCTTGTCACCATAGCACACGCAACAGCCTTTGGAAATGTCATAGTGGCTGTAGGGATAGAGATCAAATCCACCTGCTTCAAAGTCACTCAAGCAAGAGGAGACTCTTTAATTTAGGCAGTGCTGGGCTCTGGAAACCTGGACACATGTTTCTGCTCCCACTCAGTAGAGGGCAGCAGTAGGTGGAGATGAGGGATGTTCATATGTTCTCAGTAAGTGTCTATCAGAAAATCAGATTTTTCCTGGATATGACAAAAACAACACACAAAAAAAAAAAAGCTAAGCAAGTTGGCAGCCATATAGATGAGTACATCAGTGAATAGATGGTTCCCATGCAGCTCAGGAACCATTTGTACCGTCACCGCATTCCCACCACATCTGGGATTTCACAAGTCACTGGAAGCTCGGTGGGAAGTGGGTGTGTGGATCATACGCTATTCTTCCTCCGGACACATGAGGGATTGGCACAAGTCAGAGGCAGGATACCCGACTAGATAGACCAAATGTCTGGGCCACTATTGTGAGAATAATGTCAATTTAATGTTAGTCTATCATCACCTATTTTGAACTAACCTTTGTCACTGGCTTACTTCTGATCTCGTTTGGAGTCTGAGCACTCCGGCACTGCAGCAGCCGGCACTGGCTTCCCCCAGAACAGCTTTAGCACTGTGAACAATAGATTTTAACCTTTGCCACTTTCATTTTTTTTGGTTTTATTATCAGTCTGTGCTTCCACTACAAACTAAGCGCACAGGGCTTTGAGCTAATTACATTCTGTACATCTGAGCCAACTCTCAGTGCTTCATGCTGACACTCGGATACATCTGGGCCTGATAACAATTACAAATACTCTGGGCATACTTTAAAAAAGAGCTTATGTTACAATGTGAAACAGCATGTTTTACAGTGCTCATAACGGTCAGATAAATACAATAGCTTCAAATCCCCTTTCCGAGGCTTTAAAAAAAGTGCCTCGCAATAATTCATTTAGATCAGGAACCCATAAGGAAAGAACCCTTCCCCTCCTATCCCTGGGCGAGACACAGCAAAATACTTGATCTTAAGAACAGGCCAAAATTTTTGTCACGAGCCAGGGAAGAGAGATGGTAAAGAGGGGGAGGTGATGGCGGGTTTCTGGTTCAGTGACAGTAGATAGCAGGGCCTGGGTTCATCCCAGCTAGAAGAGACCCTGAGGGATGATTCAGCCCTTCTGAATATCCCTCTTGCTCTCTCCATTGACTTCAGAGGAAGCCTAGAGTGATTTTGTTCATAACTTAAGCGCTTTGGGTATCTGAAGTGCAGTGGGATGAACTGGGGCTTGAATTCCCTGCTGCGCAGATGTCTGCAGCAGTGGAGATGGGGGGGAGATGGCTCCACCTGCCTGCATAACTCTTCCCTCCTCACCTCCTGCTCTCCAGCCCCAGTTCAGGGACCTGCTCCTGGAAACAGCAAAGAGCACTGCTGAAGGCTGCCTTGCAATGCAGCCCTGTTACTGTGACTCCACTAAGGATAAAGAAAGCATAATATGCCCTAAACCTGCTCTCTCTGATACCTGGAACTCTTTCTCTTAGTCATAGAGATAAAGCAGACTAGAGGCACACGTGCTGCATTGGCTCTTATTTTGGGTTCCTTCAAACCCATTTTAGGCCAACCTGATGGCAGCTCTGCACATATCCAGGGAGACACAGGAACACCACCTCCCCTCAGGAGCCACTGCTAGGAACTGTTAGCAGCAGAATTGGAGCTGAGAACTGTTGTAAAGATATTTCAGTGTTTTCTCCAAGACTTGAGTAGGGAAGGGATGCCTGAACATGGGGCTTGCATAGCCCAGACGGGGGAGAGGCTTTAAAAAATTTATCCTTGGAAGAACCAAAACCAATAACCCTGTAAGAAAAAGAAAGAATGATTTAAACTTCTTTAGTGACTGTCTCACGGGAGTGATACAGAACACTCAGGATGCTTTGCCAGTTTGCTATTCTAAAAGAATTGTTAATGCTTTGGAATGATGGACAGAGAAGAATTAAAAGAAAAACAACTCCCTAGGCCAGGTTTTTGCATAGGGCTGTAGCAATTGTCAGTCACTAAGAGCTCCCAAGCAAGCCCTTATGATAACACACAGAGTATATCAGCAATCATCTGTCTTTTCTCAGTAAACAGTTGTATAGTAATAAAACAGAGTGATACAGCTGACTCTAACCTGGCAAATTTCCCTGCACCTAGTGTTTACATCTCTTTAAGTGTATCTTTGTCATATGGTTACAAGCCTATTTCATGCTCTCAAGTTTAATTCTTTGTAAATATAGCTCTCTTTGTGCGTGTGAGGCGCATGTGTTAATAAATGTTCCATTTGCAGCCGTTCCTCTTGCTCAAATGGAAAATTAAGAGTCCTTGATTGAACGGCGTTAGAGATTGCTGGAAGTCTCCGTTCCCATCTCTGTGGAGTCGCGATGATTGCTCGGGAAGTTTCACACTTTCAAATATTTCTGTGAAGGCTAAATCCTGCCTTCTGGTAAGTTGCGGAGAGCTTTTTTTTTTTTTTTTTTTTTTTTTTCTGCTAAAAAATAGGTTTTTCTGGAAAGCCTGCTCCCTGCGTTCTCAGGGGTTATAAAAATGGGAATCATTTTTATTGGCAATCCACTGGAATAGTGCTGAGACAAATGGAAACTTGAAGATAAGGATCCTCGGAGGTGAAAACATACAGCTGTTGGGAATTGCGAAAGAATCTGGCCAATAAAGGAAGTCACTATTTTTCCAGGCCTGAAGTGAGTTATAGGCCGAGACGGGTGTTGTATATTTATGTAAGGCTGCAACGGGGAGCTCGAGCGACCGTATATTGCTGAAAGAGCATCATTCACATTCAACCTGAGACAAAAGGTGGAAATGAAGTAACATCCTGACCGAAGAAGGGCTCACGACAGAATAATAACATTTCAGAGAGGGGGGCCGGTGAGGTGGTCCGTGGGTAGGCCTCAACACAAGGAAATGGCGGAGGTGCCTGGTCAGCCTTCAAAAAACACACACACACGCACACACGTGGCCTGGCCGGTGTCCTTGGGAAGGGGGGCATTTATCTTTCACAGAAATGCGTACATTTATTTGATGTATGTGTATGGGTGTGTTACTACAGCTTGGCTTGCAGGCCATATTTACCAGGATGCATTTTCTGCCTCATTGTATCAATAATGACCCAAATTAGAAAAGACACTTGAAGGGCTGAAGATTTTGGAACTGCTCAATCCTTTTTTTAAAAAAAAAAAAAAAAAAAAACAACTTTTCTCACTCTCTCTTTTCTCATTATTTTTGTAGTGTTTTGTTAAAAGCTGGCAGCATGAAAATCGAGTCACATTCCTCTAAGGAAAGCTGAGGAAACAAAGAAAAGGTAAGAGTCCCTCACCATATATGAACATTTTTTACCATAAATAGATGTCCAAGTGTAACACAAAGAGGAATGATCAGTGTTTTCCTGAGTTTACATATAGGGAAACTAAGGCACACAAAGGGTTAATGGGCTTCTTGAGATCTTAACACACGTTTGGTGGCTCAAATTGGGAGGGAAATTGCATCCTAATTCACAGTGCAATGCCACATCTACAGACATAACTGTGACTTTGCATCAAACCATACCTTTTATTTCCAAAATGTTTGGACAGATGTCGTAGTTCGTTTTGGTTTTTAATATAATATCCACCATTTTGGTTCAAACTGTGAAGTTTAGTTTAGGCATAAACCTTCCACAGATTTGAGGGAGCTGAACAGGCTTTTTAGGTCATTTGAAATGTGGACTTCCTTTTCTAAAAACACAGGGTGTATTAGAAATCTGTTACTGAACATACTCTACAAATTAAGGTGGGTTTGGAACTTTTGAAATTATGGCAGACCTTGAAAACATCAGGCTTTAACCAGGGCTGGTTTTAGTGGCAGGATAAATTACAGCACCTGGTTTGTAGACCAGAACTCCTGGGGCCCAGATGTAGCTGTCTAAACATTAGGCATTTAGTTTGGGACAAGCAGGACAACTGCACAGCAATGATGACAGACAACTCATAAGTCCCCACATCAGCCTGGGTGTGATCACGACCCTCCTCCACCGTGCCAGGAGCCCTCTCTGCAGTCACTGAAAAATTACATTTTTCCTGTTTAGAAACCTCAGCTGGGATTGGATTTTTTGTTTTTCAAGAAATAAAACATCAAAAGTAAGACAGAAATAGATCCATTTAAATCAGCAGATTTTACGTCCTCAACAAGTGGTCCAGTGTTGGTCCTGTCTCTTAAATCCTGGAGTATTTTGCAGAATACGTTCTTCACTTGTGCCATGAATCTGTGTACAGGTGGTTTTCTCACACACAGGATAGGAAAATGGATTTGGAGCCCTTACAAAATACCGAGTGACTATTTTCTTTTTTTTTTAATAAGCATCCAGAAGGCTTTGAACCACAACAAAACAAACAAAACCTGTCATTCCCAGACAAATGTCCAACTTACTCTGCTCTGTGGAATTTGGACCCAGCTTAAAGCTCGACTGGCAAAGACACTAAAATGAAAAAAGTACACCTGGGCTTGGAAGAACATCTTCCAAAGCCATTAAACTTCTGAGTAAGACTATAATAACTGATGTGAAAATGAGAGTGTCTTTTTTTTGTATTTTAATTATTCCTAAGTGATACTCATAAAAATATATTAGCTTATAAAGAAACTGCTGGAGAATATAATAGGGATGAAACTGTTAGCTTTCACAGGGTTTTAAAGCACTCCTCTAGAAGTGCACCTGAACAACTTCAGGGAATGAATGTTTTCTTAAAGATCTGGTTTAAGCAACTTATACAATTCTCCACTTCAGATAAAAAAAAAAAGTGGACTGTTCCATAGAGTTCAAAATTACCTATAGAAAAGGTAATTCCTTCTTCCTAAATCTACAGGAATTTTAAATAACAGAGGAAACACCCTAAAGGCTGAAATCTATTGTTCTGTAGTTCAAATAAAGTTAATGAATCACAGACTTTTCAGATTTTTATATAATAATAGTATAAAACATTCGCTGATATCAATCAAATTCAGATTAGACACTTGTAGGTGCGGAATGAACACAGTCACAGAGGCTTTATAATGCAGAAACTGATTATTACTAGGAGGGAAAAAAACACTGTGTTGTGATTTATCCACTTAAATGCCTAAACTTAAAAATAAGATAAGATACCCCAATCGCATGCAGGTAGCCCACATAACCTTCTTGTTAAAATGCCCTTCCATTTAAACACAGATTTTAACCTTTTCCCCTTCACAGCTTACATTTTTCTTACGTTTTGTTCAAAGCATTTAGGTAAATTAGGATGAGGTCCCTCCATAAAAATGCAAGGGGATCAGTGAAACTTTCATCTTTAATTTATTCATGAAGGAGAGAGGTCTTTCCTGGTCATGCTGTGCATCATCCTGTCAGAATGACTTTCCTTCTTCTCGAGAAGGGATAAAGGGAGATAGAAAAATCAGGGGTTTGGGCTTTCTTACTAATAATCACTGGAAGAGAGAAAACTGTTCACTGCTTATTCAGTGGTTATTGTACTGGAGCTGAATTTAATATCACATATTACAAGGCCAAGTTTCAATATTAAGGCGACTGAAGTTACTAATGAGTGAAAACATAAATTATTTATGTAAGATAACTAGATAGTCTTTTCATATAGTTCACACATAACTTTAAAAATATCATTTTGTGGATTCTCCTACCAACTCTAACAGGTACGATAGATAGCTTTCTGTCTGGAAGACAGCAGAAGCATGTGTGTGCTTGGGGAGGGTGTTGCAAGCATGCACAGCACACACCACTTGTCTCTATTAGCGCAGATCCTGCCAACTTGAAGCTGTGCACAAAAATATTCACTTTTGATTTCAGCTTTGGAAATTCAAGACAACTGAATATAGTTTTAATATTAATTATAACAAAAAATAGATTTAATATTAATAATAAAACTGTTTTGTGGTTAGTATTCTCCACCCCTTCCAAAATCTTCAGTTTTCGGATTGATTCCTTTCACTTATTGTTGTTATGATAACATCCCATTTTGCATCCTGATCTTTTGGAGGGGCAGAAAAAGGCTCACAGTACAAATGGCCTTTATTCCAGCTGAATAATGAACTCTTCTGTGTTCCCCCAGCTTACAAAAATTATCATCTTTTATACATGCTTTAAAAAGAAAAGGGTGGGGGCTAGGGAAGCAAAGCAGGATCTGGTATTAGTCCTTTTAGTCGTCAGGAAATTACAAAATGTACACTTGCGGAGTAAGCAATTTTCGCAGTCTGCTGGCACATCCATCTTTTTAATGAGCCTTGTTTATAACCTGACGCCATGTTTCTAGTCACCTACCCTGTTTACATCTTTGGCCCCTTTAATTAAGAGAAGAACCAGTTAAAAGAAAGTAAGAAGAAATATTAATATGATCTGATTAATTCAGCTAGCGGGAGGTTATGGGGTACCAAGGTTATTATAACCTATAAAGGCAACATGAGCAAAGCTGTGTTCATTTGTAATTTTATTAGGCAGAGCAAATTAGTGAGCCCACATGGCAATGACAAAAGACCCCTTCCTATTCTCTCTTACCCCCCACCGAAAGGGCCAGGCGCCTAAAGTTAGGCTCCATATTAGGCAAATGAGAGCTGATATATCTCAGCCAACAACTAATGAGAATCTCCAGAGTTGGAGCTGTGCTAATTTGAAAACATTAGCTGGGATTTCTTTTCCTTTTTTTTTGGTGTATGTACAAAGTCCAACTAACCCAACCCTGCTCTTGTCACGGGGGTCAGTGGGGCGAAGATGGTGAGGCAGGAGGGGGAGAGGAATCTGCAAGGGGTTAAAGATAAAACACGAAGTAAACATATGAGGAGGCTAAGAGGAAACGCTGATAATGTGTAGATCATTAGGAAGAGCATATATCATTGATAATACAAGGAGGGATATAATTACATATAATTACATGACACTTATGCAGAAGGCCCTCCCAACCCCCCCAGATAAGAAAACCCACTTGCACTGTTATCTTGCAGTGTCCGCACAATAACATTGAAATCACGGCAACATCAAGCCCCTTTCAAGGCTTTCCAGTGCTGTATTTCTCAGGATGTGACTTCACCAAACTCAGGTAAACTTCCTGCTAAAAATGCTGGTGGATCCCAGCCCTGGTGCAATCCACAAAAGTCACTGTTGGATCAGGTAGCTAATCACAGCCACGCTAGTCCAGGCTAAAAAATCACTGCATTGTACACAGATAATAAAAACACAAAAAGCCTTCTAGCTCCTCAGAAGAAAGGCCTGACCTAACAAAATGCATTTATCCCAGTGAAGGGGAAGTTCACAGCTCTTCTGAACAGTTTGGTCCATAAGTAACTGCTGCATGTTACCCATAACATATGAAGAGCACTTCTATCTCCCAATGTACAGGTGGGGAAATTAAGGTACTTTAGAGAAAAGAATAACAAGCTTTTTGTTTGTTTGTTTACTTGAGTGTTTCCACTAAAATCTTTTATGGGGCTCTGTCAAACTGAGGTATTAAAAATGTGTGAGTACTCCAGAAAATCTGGCTGAAAAGATGACAGAAATCACATAATTCCTGAGGCTGATTTAGCAGAAAAATATCTTGGATTGTGGTCTTATGCTTCAGCCACTCATCATGATTACTCACCTATTGCTGTATCTTTGCTACCTGTATCATTTAATTCTAGTGATATTCCAAAATGTCACTTTTTATCAAAGACACTCACTCAGCTGTGAGCCAACTGAGTGAGCAGATGGGCTACAGACCATAGGAACTTTCTGTTTAGTGTACAGCATGAAAATCAGACAAAAAACCAAGGTTCCTGATAGCAGTAAGAGAGTTAATATAGCCACAATGGATGGGGGGGAAGCTGTTCCAAATTTTTTAATTCCTCAGTTCATAAAACTAAAGTTGAGGGATTTAAAAGAAATGTAAAAGAAGGAATCAAATATGTAAAATTTACCAAAGAATTACTCTAAAAAAAGGTGTGGCTTTTATGACAGAGACCATCTTACTGAAAAATCAATTTTAAGAACATTATATTTCACACTTCATTGTTATCTCCATTTAGGTAGTAAGCCTAATAATACTGAAAACTACTTTGATGTGTATCTAAATCACCCAGCCCTCATTGTTTTTCCTCACCTAATCCCCAAATGATTTCATTAACACACAAAATCCTGCAGTCCAGGTACAACATTAGTGATGGGGCATTGCCGGACTGAAAAGTCACATAGCATTGTGGTCCCTGACTACCGCAGATACAGTTGAGTTGCTCTTTTCACTCCTGTGACAAATTTCATTGACTCTGTTAGTCCCACTTTTATTGAAATGTATCGAAGTAAAAAATTTCATTACCAAACCCTAGCTACTGACAGGGAAGTTTAAGGCATTTTAGTTTAGCTAGATTTATTCTTTTTTTTTTTCTTTCAAAAATGACCTTGGGTTTTGGGAGTTGGTACCTCTAAGACTTCTGCTGAGCCACAGCCCACGGCTTTAATATACTACTAAGGATAGGAAAACTCATGCTGACTGACAGGTTCAAATCTCTTTCACAGCAGTCCCTGTAAAAGCCAAAAGGCTCCAAAAATTCAAAGACATTTATTGTTCAATTTGTATACTCTTATACACACTTTAGCAAGTATTATTAGGTGCTATGAATTTTCAATCACTTATGTTACTGGTGTGTTGAAGTATCCCAGTGATTTCCCGGTGTGGACCACAGAGCTGGTTTGGGTCTTGCAAGACAGAACCAAAAAAACATTGCTTCAAACCACATCCAGAACCCCCCTCTGGAAAAAACATCATCACTGTGAATCCCCGCTTTCTGGAGATAAACTTTGAAAACGATTAAGTTCATTTTTTATTTTGTCTTCTGTTTCTCCACACCATCAAAATCTGGGTAAGACTAGAAAACATCAACATGCCAAAATGAAAAATATCATTTAAAACAATCTGACACCTCATTGCTGGGCCCCATGCCATTTTAACACAAGCTGGGACTTATACTTGAAAACTCAGAAGAAAATTAGCTCTTGGGATATCTTCAAGTCCAATTTTGCACTTGCAAGATGAAAGACAGGACTTTTTAAAGGAGTCTAAACAATTTCAGGCTCCAGATTTTAACAGCTTTCAGTGGACCCAACCTTTCAGATAGAGATGCCAGCTGTCATCCTCAACGCAAAGTAATTCTCTGGTAGTGTAAACCTCCCATCCACCTACTCTCACTTGCCTCCCTTCCTTCTCCTTCTCACAGGGTGGTGAGACGAAAAACACACCATGGTGGAGCTATAGTGTGCTGATCTGCTGGACTGTCCTTCAGTGCAACTGTAGTTGCTTTGAGTTGTCATATCTCTGCCCAGCTCTAGCTCAAGCTTGCCCTGATGACACAATATATTTTCCCCAGAAAAGGACCCTCCATGTTCCCCAGTCCTTCTTTTCAACCATCAGGAACAAGGAAGCTGGCAGAGTACTTCAAGACCACCCTGAAATTAAGGAATATAAACACAGGACCAAAGTCCAGGAAGGCTGCTGAATGCCTCTCAAAGAGAAATTATTCCTCTCTCATTCTTCTCTGCTAAGTCTCAAAGTGGACGGATGAAAAATAATCTAAACAGCATGAAAACCCCTGCAATGTGTGAACTCTCATATGGAAATAGGTTTGTGGCTATTCATTACCTGTTTATATTTGCAAGGTTAAAAAGTTTAATTGATCGTTCAATAAATTATCACTTTACAGATCAGGTTAGGCTCTTAAACAAACCACGAATCACCATGTTAACATGCAGATATAAATGAGTCTTTCTCAATAGGATAAACACTGTCCCCCATGTATGGTAGGTGTGGCAATTAGATTATTGATTTTAGGTAAATGTCTTGTTAATTATGCAGGAGGCTTCACTACTCGTGTTAATTAACTTACTGCTCCTTTGAATCAATACACTGTGGCCTCAGGAGAAAAAGCTCTCTCCCCCTGGTCTTTGGGGCAAGAAAAAGAAAAGTTTTGTTCATCTCCTTTTCTCTGTTTATTCCTGAAATAGCTCATTTACACATGAAAAAAAAAAAAAAAAAGAGTTATATGGAGAGTGAGAAAATTGTTAGGAGATCACCAGATATTTCAACAAATGAAAATGAAATTCAGACCTTTCTCAATGAAAGGCAAGAGTAACGTTCATCCTGTAAGGACTGAACTCCAAGTGATGCAGAGATTATCAGTGGACCAACCTACAGAAATTGTCAATACAAACCTTCCCAGATTCTTGAGAACCTGAGATCTCTCTCTTTCCTTGGTCAATTTTTTTAACTCTCCTTACAGATTTATGTTTTTTTAATGACTTTATCAGAAACAGGAGGCTCTTCCCCCTTCACCTCAAACTTCCGTCACCTATAACCTTTTTTTTCAATCTCGCGTCTTCATTTTCCAGTGAAGTTGCCCATTGGCCCTTTCTTCTTTTCTCTACCTCTAGTCTTGTTTTGCAGGCAAGGGTTAGGATGATCAACACCCACTTTCACACCACTATCCCTGAAGCTGGCTACACTTTCAAACATGTATGCATTTAAGCCCATTCTCAAGTTCAGACGTGACTGTCATTCATATATCTTAGTCAGCACAGGTTAGATCAAATTACAGACTACTCTCAAGAAGGAAAATTCAAACATCCAGTGGAGGTCTAATTTTATAGACTTATGTAAGAGAGGTTTTTCCATTTTTGTTTTTGTTGTTTGCTTGTTTTTATAATAAGCTACTTTGGTCCTATATTTTTTACCAGAGATCCTAAGTTGGAAAATCCCATCCAGAACTTCCCCCAAATTTTTAATGTTGTGGTTGGAATTTCTGAGCTCAGAGCAGCACAGGTTTTGCACAGATTAACACTCAAGGTTAGAATGATGATTATAAGCACAAATTTTCACATGATCACAGCCCAAATCTGTACCAAATCTCCCTGGAAGCAGGTGGATCTGAATGTCTGGGCAAAAGGTCAATCATTTCCTTTTCATCTGCAAAAAACCAAAATAAACTGAAAACAGTTTCCTCCTTGGCCTTTGGTTGTATCATGGTTGCATATTTTCTCCTTTTCTTTTGGTGATTTTGCAGTTCATATCCTGTTTCTGTTTTTTTCCAGTATATTTTGTTTGCGCTTTCTTTGGTGAAGGGTACAGATGAATGATTAGGACCATAACCCTGAAGATACTTAAGCATAACTTCATTCATATCAGCAGGGTTGATGCAGTCAACAGAGCTTTTACATGAGCAAAGTTACTCACATGTCCTAAGTGCTTGCAGGATCAGGACCTTAATCTTGTGTTTTATGCTATTCGTTGACCTTGGTCATGTACACGTTTATTACTGGTATGAAAAAGTACAAGGTACAGTGAGTGACATTCCTGATGCAGGGAGAGGTTTAACAGGGGAAAAAAGAAATGTGAGTGGTTTTTTAACTGTTCTAAAAATAACCTGAAAAAAAATCTTGGTAAAAGTTTGAGAGTAGCTTGCATTGATGTTTACATGAAGCCTGTTATACATAATTTTCCGAAGCTGTTTTCAATCATGCAAATGATTTTTTCCTTTGCAATATGCTAATGCAATCTGATTTATTTCAGTTGTAAAAGTTAATTACAATGTGTTTGTGAGTCCCTAAAGATGATGTATTAAATGTTTATAACCAGGATTATTAAAATGTCCTGTCTCGATTACAGTGCTTCTCTTTCAAACACTAGAACTAATTGTAGTCTTAAATCACAACAACCTCACCGTTAAAATTAACACAAGGGCAACATTGCATAATTTTAATTAATTTTAATTTGGCCAAAGCAAATTAATTTTTGTTTTCTAGAAGGACAGCTAACTCTTTCCCAGCCCGCTTCCGTTAAGCATGGAGTTCATAAACTTCTCTCTTTTTTCAACATTTGTATCCCTTTAATGATTCCATGGCTGCATATTTACACTTTAAAATGCTCTTTGATTTCTCATGCTCTTTTTATTTTCATTGAAATGGCTGTATTCATGTCTGAAGTCCTTATTACTGTGCACCCAAAAAAGAGAATGAAATAATGGTGCAATATCTACTATTTCACTGATTGTGCATGCCTGTGCATAGCACTGTATCATTCTCCAAAAAAAAAAAACCTCAGAGACCCTTGAAGCTCTTGGATCTTCAGCTTTGTTCTTCTGAAAACCCCTGAAAGACCTCTTGATGTCTGATGACAAAAGGTCCTTACCAAAAAAACCCAAAAACTTAGAGAAATAATTCATTTGCACACCTACATTATCGTTGCTTTGGTGTTGCACTAAGGATTTTTGCAGGGAAAATGGGTTTCTTTGTGCAGACGGCATAAGTCATCTTGCTTATGAATTCCCTAACTGAAGCTTGAAACCTTCAAGCTGTGTGACTTCACAGCTGATTGTTGGGGTACCACAATGACATCACAGATATTGTTTTGAGCTGAGTTTGGGACGAAAAAGAAGAGAAAATGAGGACATGAATTTTCTTATCCTTTTTATTGTTACTGTTTTTCTAAACATAACCAAAACTATCAGACTCACGCCTAGAGGTCATCCTGGTGCAGCGTTCGAAATCTCCCTTTTTTCCCTTATGAAATACCAAATTCCTATAATGGTAAGTGTGGGATTTGGCTGTACATGAGTAATTTGTTGCCAGGGAAAGGAAGCAAAGTTTCAATTCAGGGAGTTTCCAGTGCTTTTTTTTTTTCTCCAGAGGGAGCTGTGGTTTGCCTCTCCCACCCACAGAAGCAGCTGTGGGAGCAAGGGATGGGTAGGGAAGGCCTTGCTCTTCCTTATGTGCTGGGAGCTGGAACAAGAACAAGCTCACCACCTTGTATGAATAGAAAGGAATCACTTGTCCCAGTGTAGTACTTAGCAAAGAGCATATGTGTGTGCTTTTTATGACAGGCAGGAACTGCTTTGATATAAGAATGGCCACACTGAAGGAAATCAAAAGTCAATCTAGACCACAATCCTATCTCAAACTATGGCAAGAGCAGTTGCTTAGCCAAAAGTATAAAAACAGGTCAAGCATATCACACCACCCATCCCTGCCTTGTGATTTCTAAGTATTTAGTAAGATTCCTCCATTAATTTGATCCATCTTCCTTGGACCCACAGGAACATCCACAACATCTGCCAGTAAGAAGTCCCTCAGATCAACTCTGTGATGATTATCAAAAACTGTTCAGTGTAGTTTATTTCTTTTTGTCCAAATTCTTCAAAGCAATTCTAAATGGTAGAACAAGTCTAAGTGCTCTGTCACCATCTTCACGTAACCACACCATGCCAAAAGGGTCAGTTCACTTTGTGGTCAGCCTTAAGACTTTGAGCAGTCTGTAGATCTTTATAATGTCTGTATTTCTCTTTCATGCCACGCCGGGGAAAAATGGCATCTATGTAAGCCTTGTGCGGTGTATCCTGTGTTGCTAAGTTTGTCTCTGGATAAAGGAACCAAATTCAAATGTACACAGATCTTCAAACTGAAGCTGATGAGGAGGCCTCCATTTCTCAACTCTGTCTTTCCATAATGACCTGATGAAGCTGCTGCTTAAAAGAGGGAGCAGACATGGACTTGGGGGGGGATCATCTCACCTACATAAGTATCTTTTACTGGTGCATGCATTTTTGTGCCAAGCAATTCAGTCTTAGTCCTGGCACAAGAGTCAGCTCAGAGCTTCAGCTGCCCTGAAGATGAAAGGTAACCTGAATTACTTATGTGTTTTAACATATTCCCCTGAGACTTTAAATCTTTCTCTGTTCCTCCACTGCGTATGTGAAAATAGGCCTTCTGCAACACAGCAGCAGTTTTTCAATTGCATTGGTCACATCTTGACTCTGAGGAACATACTACCTGTATGGTCCCAATCAGCTATTTTCAGTTGAAGCCTGTGTCCATTTGCTCTCCTCACTCCCCCAGCCCTTATGCTCAGATTCTTCCTGGAAAAGAAAACCAGCAAGAAGGATGCAGCTGCACTTGCTTTAGATTTCCATCGACTGGAGATATAAATCTTACCATGGCCAAACATGTCAAATAGCGAAACTGCTGTCTTTAAGCACTGGCAGTCTGCAGCCAGCCATCTTCATCCTTCTGGTGGACAAATGGCTGCTGTAGTCTCACAATTCAGAGAAGGAGAGAAATACAGGGCTAGGTGATCTATCTTCTTAGTGGAACATCTCCTCATTAGCTAGAAGAAGCGCATTTGCTTTAGCTTTGATTTACATGCTACTGGCTATCTTTAGCGTCCTGGTGATTTCCAAGAAGATCTCTCAACACAGACATTAGCTCCTCAAATAAAGCCAGACAGTGGCTGGGCAGGGACTTGCTGCATGGCAGCTGAAATTAATAGTGGTTACAGATTAGATGGGACAGCACATCCCAAAGAAAAAGCATATGAGGTTTGTGAGGGCCTGGTCTGTGTGTTCAAATCCTGTACTCAGACTACAGGTGAGCATCTCCACAACAAACAAAAAAACACAGAATCACCTCAACTATTCTGTGATTCTGTGACTTTCCTATTGTGGTGATATTTCCTACTGATTTAGCAGGAAACAGCCTTTCAATTCCTACCTTCCTTCCATAGGTTGCAAATGAAGCATGGACAGAATAGACCAAAGACCCAGATAACAAAGCAGTTCTCATTTCTTGGGTAAAGATCAACTCAAGCATCTCAAGAACAAATTTTCAGAATTGTTGAACAGCTACAGATATCACACATAGGTGCTCAGCAGCTCTTAAAACAGGACTTTTGCTGTTTGGAGACTGTTTCAGCCTATGGGCTATCTTTCACAGTGTAGTAGACAAATTTTTTTTTTGCTGGAAAGGGAAGAATTTGAGGGTACACAGACAAATATGAGGTCCTTTGCTTATAGTCCAAGCTGGCTGGACACTTCTAGAGCTCATAAGATATAGTGAAAGTTTGTATGGATTTACCTAACCAGGCTTGATCCTGAGCGTTGTCTTTCTGCACTGTTTTAACATGTCCTACAAAAGCAGTGTCAGAGTATCCTCAGTAATACTGAATGACATTTGATCCCATCCAAGCAGCTCTTCACCTTCTCTTTCAATGGAGATTCAGCAGCTGAAGGCACTGAGACTGCACTGAACTTCTGTCACCCGCAGCGTTAATGACTGAAAGCCAGCACCAAAGTAAGAAGCATAAATAGGAATTCTTTAATTATAATGAATGGCACATTAACCTCAGCATGAATCTGCCAGGACTTTTCAAAACGGCACATGTGTGGTGCTGTGCTTGAACTAGTGTCCTGGGCTTTTCAGTTGTTCATTTAAGATCTATGTTTGCTTTTCTCACCAGAATGGCTCCCATCCAGCTAAGTTCAGTCATGGTGGGGCATACCTGTGGCCAGCAATACAGAAGTATCCTGAGAAATATTGGTGGTAAAGGAACGTACTCATCTGTTTATTGTTGTCATTCTTGTTCTGGGGATAAATAAACTTGTTAACTCCCAAGAAATGGGATTAGGCATTTATCAGTAGTGTTAGCTCCACATACAAGAGGCCAGATTCTCTCTAAGTCGTCAAAGCTCTGCTGAAGTTCCTGAAATGATGCCAATCATTACCAGCTGAGACCCTGGCCAGAACACTATGAAAAACCACAAATATGTTACTTTCCATGAAACAGAAAACACAAATGCTGTATTATGATGGAAATGGTTTCATAAAGCATGTTGCTATTAATGGACCTTAGATATAATAAAAATATGTTTGCTGTTTAAAATACGTGGTAGAGCAACCAGTTTATGAACAAACCCTGATAGTACCTGCTGTGCTGCTTTTCCAGGTGCCAAAGGCAGAGTGATAAACACTGCCATCTGTGAGAACTGCAGACCTGTCCTCAGACCATGCAGGGCCTGATATACTTTGATAGTCTTCCAGGCTCAGGAACGCTTCTCCATACTGGGGCTTTGAGGATAGCATGCCATTGTATGTCAGAGCCACACAAAAATGAGTTATGGTGGGACTATGCGAAGTAAGCTAAGGGTCATATAACTTTTTCACGCCACTGTAGAGTGCTGACAACGAGAGACAGAAAAAAGCCCCTATCTTGCCATCTGGGTTTCACTAAGTTCTTAACAACCTTGGAAAGTCCCATAGTGTTTTTGCAAATCAGACATCATAACCGTCAGATTGGCCCAAATGTCCTATGGCAAGGACTTTGACTGACCCACTGTTTGGGTTGTTTTTTTTTTAAATTTGTTGCCTAGATATTTAAAAGTCTTCCCTCAGGTGCCTGAATATTTCGCCTGCAGTCGCATGCCAGGCTATGGCTTGATTCTACGCTTGGCCTATGTTGACTGAGGTTTCTCTCTACCTACACATGCATCAGCTGTACAACTTTTATATGCAAATTCCCCTCACACGGAGCTGTGGTGGGCCTGTGATTTAACTCGGAGACTCAACCTTGCCTAGAGCAATTCACTTGGACCAGCATTTTGACTTTTGGTTAGCTGGCCGTTCCTCTGCTCTTCTTGTTTACAGCATCATTAACCTGTAGGGAAAGGGTGAGCTTACCCGTCATTGGAAATACAGAATATAGTAAAAGTCAAAGTGATATAAAGGCACTGCTCTCCACCTACAGACAGACACAGTTGACTCAGCCAAGCACACTGCTCGGGCCCAAGACTTTGCAGTTCTCTGATTGTTTATTTTGCCACAGCCCAGTACCTTTGCCCTGTACTGCCATGTATTTTCAAGTCAATGATGAGCTGGGTGTGTATATCCCGATTTCTTCTCACTCATCCTGACCAGAAATAAACAAGACTTTAAAAAGCAATTTGTCTTGTTCCTGCTTTTATCTCTAGGATTCTGCTCAGTGAACAGCACTGGAGCTTTATTCAGCATATCAATGTACCTCATACATCAGCATTTATCATTACTATTTTAATGATGGGGAGACTGAGGACAGGTAAGCAAATCGGCTTGCCCTAAGCACAGTGGATGAGTTAGAGGAAAAGACCAAATATCTTGGAGAAAAAAAAAAAAAAAAAAATTTTTTTCCTATGCCTATTTTTGTTTTCTTGTTGGTTGTAAATTATTGCATGAATGTGCACTTCCTAATGATGGCCACAGACAGTAAGGGGAAATTCCATACAGGCAGGGGAAGAAAGTACAATTAATTTCATTATATTTCCAGCACAAATTAATCAAAAGAAAGGACTACAGTTCATTAGAATCTCTGTTTTCACGTTTTCAGCTCCTTGTCAAACGTCTAGGTTATATGTAGACCAGAATGGAAAGCCAAGATTTTAAAATAACTCCAGAGCTGAAATACTGTAGAGCCACAAATCTTAGGACCAACCCCACTTAGGGTAAATCCACAGAAGCCTTCACTAAAAGCTGACAGTCCTTATGTGTTCCTATGAGCCAAACCTCAGAGCTTTTTTCCCCAGCTGCTGTCTCAGTCTGGTGTTACTTCTGGCCAGAAAAGAGATCCAGATATATTATGTGTTGGGTGTCATCAGCAGAGAAAATTCTGTTACCTATAGGGAGCTTGAATCAACTTGCACTTCTTGAAGGCAAAGGATTTCTCAGAAGTATCTTCATTGCCTCTGAAAATAAAGCTGCATTTAAAAAAATTAATAAGAAAATAAAAGATAGACTTGAACAGGAAGACCTGAATCACAGATTCATTCTAGTTCCCAAATCTCTCAGAATCTGACTTCAGATCCTCTTCTCAGTGTTTAAAATTGGGTTTGATCAAAACGAGAGGTGTTCTTCACCGAGCCCTTCAAAACCTCAGCCCTGGCTCTGAACAAATATGTATAAGGCTCATCCTTAGCAGCTTTCTGTTGAGTTTCCTTTCAATCCCAAAATGGTTTCTTTCTCCACTCAGTGGGCAATGAACCTTTCAACATTTACCCCAAGGCTGCAGCAACTTCATTTATCTTCATCGTTGAAAGCAACTCTATAATTATATCTTGCATTGTTCTCCGCAAGCCGTTCGCCAGTTAAGAAAAATATGTAATCAGCCGCCTTCCTTTCTAGGCAAAGGTACGTGTGACCAGTGAGACCTTTCCAAACTAGGATTGTAAAAGAAGTTAGATGTTAGATAAGGACTATTCTCCAAAAGAGAAATATATGCAAAAAGGAGAAGATAGACATCTTGCCAGAGAGTAGCATTTCTAGATAAACACTTCTGGGTATAGATGATTTCAGATCACGTATCTGCTTTCCTGTGTTCCTTTGATTATTACTGCTTGTCACTGACACTAAAATTGGAATTTGTGGCTGACCCCCATTCCCTATTGGCAAATGACCCTGAAAGGGTTATCAAGGCCTTCTACCCAGTTTTTTCCTCTTCCCGTGGCTTTAATTGTGCTGGTAATCTCACACAGCTTGTGAATTGTGAGAAGAGAGGGAGAGGGGGAAAATGCAGAAGAAGTTGGGTTGAAAACCATGGAATTATGTCATAAATGCAAAGTTTCTCATAGGAAAGTCTCTGTCTCAACTATGCAGGATGGGGCGGAGGGTGGGAAGGAGGAGGGAATTCTTCAGGAAACTCAGAAAGAAATAGACCTCTCCTCTTGTCTCTCACGTTTTGCAGAGTAAATGCTTGGCATTAAAGAAGCCATGGGCTCCCTTGTCAGGATGAATCATCCCCTTGGAATTCGCACAGAGCATAGGATGAAGAGGCGGTATATTGCAAAATGCCAAATGCATGTGCTGGAATCACAGCCCGCTGCTTCCAGCACAGCCCCACAAACTCAGCCTCTCTCACTCCCGTTCCCATTTCTGGTTTGTGTCTTGTCACCTAAAACATAAACAAAGCCGAAGAGCTCTCGAAGAGAAATGAGGGGGTGGAGGAATGGGGTGGAGGGAGGGTGAGGCGAGGTTTCCAGCAAGACCCAGCTCTTCCTTTCGCTGCCCACAAGAATGAGAACATTCCTCTCACACAGCCTGGTGCGTGGACCCCATCCACATCCCTCCTTAGTAACAGAAACATGCTGCTGGAAGGGAGCATCCCCGGGATGATCCTGGGTATTTTTCCCAGCATGGTACATTTGGTTTGCGTTTTATCGCTCTGGCAATATCAGGCAATCTCAGAACAAGATGACTACCAATGCATTTGAACAAAACAGTGTATAAGTAACATTTATCATAAGGTAACTCACTTCAATGCTGAGCAACAAAAACATCTAAACAAGAGAAACTTTTCAAAAGGATTGTGTTTATTTACTCCTCAGCATTTCCTTTGAAGCAGAAAATAATGGTAGTAATGACAGGGAATTACAGGTGAACTAAAATACATGTGAAAAGTTTTTGAAGTGTTCCCTCTTCAAATTTTAAACTCACAATCCACTGGACTTCCCCTTTTTTTGAGTACCTTAACCCGGGATTGTCTTGCTGACATCAATGTACCAAAGGTAACACAGCAGGATACAGCAGTACTCCAGAAAAGTGGTAGAAAAGGTTCCATTTCCACAGTTCCCACTGTTCTAATAAATACAACTACTTTACTCCCACCACCTCCTCTTTCCCACATGCCTCTGACAGTTGGCAATAATAGAGTTGCTGGATTCATATGGAAAGAAGGAAATGAAATATTAAAATAACAAGACAAAGATAAGATTTGCATTTGTACTTATACCATTGGCTTTTAAGAGAGTTTCCCCTATTAATATTAGATTTTGACAGAGGGAGGAGAAGGGCAAGTTTCTGTGCTTTTCAAATGCTGACCGTCATCCTGCTGTCATTAGTAGCGTGTTTCTGAGCTCACTGATCATTCGGCAGTAACAGCTTAATTCAGATTGGGCAGATACACACAGCCCCATCCCTGTCAAACTAACCAGGCCGCACAACATAGAGTTTATGCCAGATTTACGCTGGATGTGTCTAGACAGACAATATCTGATCTGGCTTAAAGTAAGAGTGGCATGAACAGACAATATCTGCACTGGCAAAAAGCCTGGCAGGACAGAGTTAAGCGGTGACATCTTTTTTTAACAAACTCCAGTCAGAGAGGGAAAATTTATATAAGAGAAGTATTTCATATTATGTAGCCACAGAGATTTTCACTTGGTATTAGGAGTCCTAATGCTGGGTTTTCTGTATCACTGAAATGCAGTTGTAGCCTTTGTTTACACTCATGCTGTGAGCTCTACATCTTCCTTATGTTCGATTCAGTGTCAGCCCAGCCCTTAAATGAGGTTTGGGGCTCATGGAGTTCATGCAAGGATTCATTACGACTAGATGAAGCTGTTTCTGAAGAAGTACCAAAGCAGTTTGAATACCAAAGCATTAAAACTATTGACCATATTTGGCACTGGATTTAATGTTCTCACTAATTCTACTAGTCTTCTTGGAAAAAAAGCTTTCATGTGTCTGGCAATTTTTGGTTTATAGCCACTTTAAAACTGCATTGACTTTTTTTGGCTGCCAGAGACCTTTCCTTCCACAGGTTGCCTCAAAGTGACATCTCCCTTATTTGACCATATCAAAGCGACCAACCACGCAACTGTTTTGTGCCTCCACGGCACCTCTGCAGACTGTTTTCCAAGCAAACCATGCTTTCTATAGGTCCTCTGGTAAGCCTGGCAGAACTGCCACACATAAATCAGAAGGGTCTTGATTCACATCTCAGATGCAAAAAAATGTGCAAGACATACACTGAACGAGTCCAGCCACCGGATGGGAGGATTCAACTAATTGGTGGAGTTGGCTCAAATACTTGGCCACCAGCTGGCTGATACAGCAGCCTCCAGCCCCAGGGAGTCAAATGTTCCACCCAGAATCAAAGCTGGGTCTCTTTAGCAGCAAAGCAGAGCAATAACCTCTGGTACCACATGGCTCAGACCATTTTTTTAATTATTATTATTAATTTTGAAATATAAAAATAGTATAAACCCTTTTCCAAAATTTAATTTGCATTTTAAAAAGCAGAAAAGAAAAGAATGAAAGCATATGGTATCAATCATATTTTACAATACTTGTAACTGCAGTTCGGAAACATGTGTTTCCTAACTGCTCATTCAGCAGTATCTGTATAATTTTTTTTTAAGCAAAAAACAACCCTCTAAACAAAGCATTTAAACTAACCAGCATTGCATGATATTGTACTTAGCTGAAATGAACCATTTTATTTGGGTGTAAGCTGAATAGAACCAGTGGTTACTGTTGCTCTGTTACTATTCCAGAAACCTTCTTTCAACTTTAAATTAGATTCAGGAAGAAAGGAAGAAAAATACCATTCCTTCAAGTATCACTGCAATTTCTACTCCTGTAATGGCAAACACTGAAAGTGTGGTATATCTTGTTCATGCTGTTGCCAAAGTACTTTATACGACAACAGAGGATCTGCCTTAATGGAACAAAGCAATGGCTCATCACAACAGGTTCCCTGTCTCAGCAGTGGCCTTTTAACTGATGCTTCCAAAAAAGCACAGGATCTGCCTCATTCATTTAGCCAATTGACACTGAGAAGGAAAGTACTTCATCTTGATCTCCTGTGAAGATTAATTAATATTTGCATCATCTTTTTTTCCTTTATCATTAAACATGGCTGAAAAGTACAGTAGTATTGCTATGAGTGCCTGGGGATGCCCAACATATAAACTTCATTAATTCAACTCATATATTTCATAACCCTTCAGAGATCCATCACACATCAATGTAGAGGAATAACAAGAACTGGTTCCAGTTACCTATGCCTCAAACCAAATGCAACACATTTTTTTCTCAGATCAGTTCAGTATCCAATTTCTCAAGAGATATATGTGCCTCCCTCCCCTCTACCCACCAGCCCCCATTTCACCATTCTGTCAAAACCCATTTTCTCTGCTGAAAGCCACTGGGTGATTTTTAGCAGATAAATGTGCCACCTTCAAAATTCAACTGTATCACATTTTGTTTGTTTGTCTGTCTCACTGCCATGTTCTGCGCACCTTCTTGCAACAGAGTGATAATATAGTTATTGCCAGAAAAAAATGGATGGACATCCCTCTTCATCTCTCAGTCACACTGACATCCATTCATTTTACACTGAAATAACTCCATTGACTTTATTGTACTTGTTCCAACTTGGTATTGGTACAAGCAAGAGAAGAACAAGGTTCTATTTTTATTTTTCATTTCCTATGTGCAGCTGATGTCTGAGACCCTGCAGCATGACGGCCTGTGCCGAGAAACTTGACGAAAATCCACCCTTCTCTCTGATGATGAAACAAGGGTTTATCAGCAAGAAATTAGCAAAGCAATCAACACACAAGAGGATCCTCATTTAATAAGTGCTAACTTTTATTTTCCTAATAGGCATTAAAAACAATAACACCACATCCATGATACAATTTGATTAAATTGGCTCCGATGGCTTTGGGAGCGGTAATATGATTAAACGTCTAACACAGAACATGTTCTTGGTGGCTGATCGGCAGAGTTCCTAGCTTTTATTCCACATACACTGCAGTTCTGGTAATGATGGCATTAACCATTTCCTATTCAAGCCTGATGGAAAATCGAAGTGCCTTCCCACCAAGAAGACCTGGGAGACACCCTGGAATAACATCGTGGAGTGAAGAACCGGGGAATAATTTCCAAATGTTCCCTTAACATCTCTCCTTCATATCTTGCATCCACCTCCTTGGTCATTGCTTAACCTGTGAGTGGAAAATGTTTTCCTACCACCTATTTTGAAACACAATCCCCAAAGTAAAGGTCTTGACACAACCCCCAAAGCAGTGATCTGGATGCAATCCTCAGTTCAACCCACACCACATACCAGGGGCTCCTCTCCCCTTCATGCACACAACACAAATGGAAGTATTCGCTCCAGATTCAGAAAGTCACTGTGTCTCCTATGGCCAGACTCTGTAATTATTTCTTTCTGATCTGTTTCATGGGTAAAATGACTGAATGAAATTTAACTCCTAAAACAAAAGAGATTTCTATGTCGTGGCATGATTTGTAAGTGTCTTAAATATGATTCCCTTGTGCAATGAAGTGCTAATACATCTGCTACCTTTAAGACATTTTTTTTAACTGTAAGAAATTAAGAAATCCTTTTGAAATCAAGGAGCTTATAAGACACCTGCTCATACACTTGAGCTTAAGCAAGTGCATAGGTGCCTGATGCATTGGAACCAGCGCCTTCTGCACAGACCGAGATCCACTGCAGTCCAGCTTGATTTCAAGGGAATTTGCCAAGAACCCAATAACACAGCTTCCTAACATTACCTAAAATAAATTGTACAAACCTCCTAGCATCATGATTTTCACAAGGAGAGCAGTTTATATACCTCATCATGTGCCTAACTTAGATCAGATATTGCAACAAATCCTTCTTTCTTATCTCAGTGATCTATACTAAAGGCCCCTGGCATCAGTACACAAAGAAATAAAACCAATCAAGCTCAAGAGGCAAAATATCTGAACAGATTCATGTTATTCTGTTTCCCCAGTATATTCTGTAAGCTGGTTAAAACAAACACAAAAAAACCCAGGCTGATTTGTCTTGTATTTATACTGGACAGACTGGAATAAAGCGTCTCCAGTGCTTCAGAACAGAACATCTCCAGGTGCCCAGCAGCATGCAGCGTCTAATGCTGTTGAACACAGAGCTCAGCACTAAGACAAAAGGAAATAATTATTTCAGTTCCTTTTATCAGACCCCACATCATGCTTTTGCACCTATTCCAAACCCAGGGCAGGTTTCATTGTTTATTTTTTGTATTTCTGAGAGGTCTTAGCCATGTGCAGAAATGTCTTGTGATGGCTATTTTGTAACGAGATGCCTCTTCACACAGCACTTCACCATGACAGTTAGAGAAGGGAAGATAGGAAGCCTCATGACCAGCTTCATTTAACAGATAAGAGAGAAGGCAGAGCAAAGCCAAGCAGCTTCTGCAAAGGATGCTCTACAAGCTCAGGTCCTGAGTTCAGTACCTACTTCGCTAATTCAGGAAGTGTCATCTGTCCTCTTGTCTTCTCTGGCCAAGATGACTGTCTAATAGATAACTGGGAAAGTTAAGCTACTTTGGGATTTAAATAATTTACAATGCAGTGGGAGAACAAACCTTTTTTTAATTAATCAAATGCTATAAAATCTGATAATTTAACAGAATCTGAAGTAGCAGTGATGATGTAATGACGTATCCTGTGAGAAAATGCTATACATTTTCCCTCTCTTTTCCTCTAAATCAGTAATTACTAACATAATGCTAAATAAGAAAAGATTTAGTCTCCAGTCATGGAGCCTTTGATGTAGCGCACGGCTTTTTTGTTCTAATTCCCTATGGATAAAATAGCCACAGATTACTCCTTTGTACCCTAACAGCTTTCTCACCATGCCTTCCCGCAGCACAACTTCTTGTTCAATCAGGCTGGCAATATCTGCAGTGACTTACGCTGCCTATTTTTTGTTTTCATGCCTGCAAAGGTTCACACAGCCAGGGGAAGGCTCATTTCTGAAGAGCAATAATGCACTGAGAAGCCTCCTGGACCTTGTTCATGGTCCTTTCCAGGAGAACTAATTGCCAAAACTAATTAAGACTGAAACTGATGGGGTTCTCTCCCACATAGACTTTACAGGATTAGGAACAATACTAGTTAGCTGTAAACACGGTCTCTTAAAAAAACTACAGATTCTCTTTGCCGAAGGCTTAGAGTGGGCGGGGATCAGAAGCTTTTTGATATGTAAGTATACCCAGCAGTAATAAAAGTCTTACACCAGGTTAACTACACAATTTGCTAATAACATTTGCTGACACAATCCATGAAAATCACTCTGGCAGCCTGATTTCTGGCAAGTGTACAAACGTTTTATTGAACACATGCTGCCTATGAAACATGGTCTATGAAAACATGGCCCCCCTATTCACAAACGGGCAGCTGAGTAACATGTGAATAAATACCTGCTCTCGATTCCTCCTAGCTTATAGCAGGCGGGAAACCTCCAATTCTTTCGCACACATTTTGGAGGGAAAAGTGAGAAAAAGTTTCTCAACTAACTTTGGTGTTGGAGAGCAAAATCTCCGCGCAGCATGGCCCATAACTTTCCTCACCAGCAAGTGTCAGTCAAGGCAGGCATCCCACGTAAAAGGAATCGTTATTTTCACACAGTTTTGAGTTGAAACATGGTCTGCTCATGTTCTTCCACTCTAAGTGGAGCTTTACAGAATTCAGCGATGCATATTACAAGCCAAATTTTTTTCAGGGACACAGCTCTCTCTAGCCACCCTGGGGATTGCACGCAAGAATCTCAAGGTAGTGTTTTGCCCTGAAGTTGGCCCTGGCTGCACAAGAGGAAGTCCCAGGGAATATTTATGACTGGACATATGAAATACCTATAGAGGCTGAGCTACCCATTGGTTTACGGAACAGCATTTCCAAAGGCAGACGGTGAAGCACTGACAATCATTACCATGATGCTAGAAGAGCATGATGCAGTTCAACAGAGATCTAGCACTTACCAGTAAATCTAGCACACGTGCAGCGGTCCCAAGACATACTGGATTCCCTCTCCACTACCGCTGTCTCTAATATGTCCTGTGCAATAGGAAAACATGAAACACTGCATTACTGCCTGCCTACTCAAGAGGGGCTCTTAAAGGTAAAGGGATGGAATTTTTTTCCCATGTTTCAGCTGAATGGCTGCCACAATTCTGGGGCAATAATTAAGACTACTGAATAATACACTTACTTTTTCTTTCACCATTGGCAAATTTATTTCCATGATATGATGACGTCAGTAACATCTATGTGTTTGTCACATTTCTTGCAGCATCCCTCAGAATTATCCAGAAATGGGAAAAGTCCTCAAAAACCCTCAGAAACTAGGTGCCCATACAATGGCTGGCAATTGGTAGTTGTTGTTTAGGGGTTCTTGCATTTTTGTTCATATAGAAAAAATTATGATGCAATCCTATCCCAGAAGTAAATGCCATTCTTTTAATATTTTATTTCAATCTTAACATTTTGATTTTTCTATTCATACACATAAATGTACAGAAACAAATACCTCTGAAAAAGAAAAAATAAAGAAAAGGAAAAGGAATAACCAGAGAGGAAAGTAGAGAAAGAAGCATTGGTTTCACCACAATATTCAGTGCAATCATAGACATTTCTTACCATAGCTGTTAATGATAGATCATATCTGGTCATGTTGATTTATCAGCTATGCACTTCAGTCCAAGTACACACATATTTGGAGAAGAATTCACAAAATACAATGTGCAAGCCTCTCCACAAATCTGGGCCACGTGGGAGAGCCTTGCCTCATTTATAGCTTTAAGAGGAAATTGTGCAAAACTTGTGGTTGGCCTGAGAGCTGGAAGAGTTGATCAAAGTCAAAACCCCTGATTCAAAAGGGCATCTCACAGGTTCATATAAAGCAAAATGTTCTCGTAGGTGCTGTGAGTGCCCACCTGCTATCTCTTTGACATTCCAGGAGTAATTTGCTAGGAGGAAGAGATTTCGTACAATCATTCTTGCACAGCAATCTACATGTTCGCAAAGGTGATAGTTATAACACTGGAGTATTTTTATGCCAGAGAGGAGCCTTCTACTTAGAGACTATTAGCGCCGTATTAAATCCTTGGCTTTAGAGAAGAGGCCTGTCAAATTTAACAATGAGAATTGTAAACTTCTCCTTCTGAGGAGATGTGTGATATGCTAGCAGCATTGCCTGCATTGTTTCCCATCTTCCCTAGAGCTGTTTCTTTATTTTAGTGTGGCTCAGACCCAAATTCAGTACTTTTAGAGTGGCTGGCCTGTGCCAATCTAGTAGCCTGAGTTAATGATTTCATATTGTTACAATTGTCTTAGTGGCCGGAGTCCTCCACGTTGGCGCGAGCAGGGTGGCTTCTGTTATGCTGCAGATAATTAACTCTATGACTTTGATACGTGCAAAATACATGCACGCAAGATGGCACGTAGGAGGATATCCTTTACTGGCTTCTAATAACAATGTGGAAAACAAAGCAACACAAAAGTCCTCTAGAACTGCAGAAGTAATCCCACAATAAATTAATCTTTCCAGTCATTATGTCCACAAGTGTGAAACAGTCTGAGGGATGCCAGATTCTTCCTCTACAAGAAATGCTGAATTCTGATAACCATTGAGTGATCCCTCATTTCTTCAATGTGCAAAGCTGTGAAACCCCAAGGGTTATTTTTTTCCCTTTCATTTCTCTGCTGACAAGTGGCATGGGAAGTGTAGAAAGAGTTTAAAAATTTAGCTTTGAGAAAACATATTCCCAATGGGACCTACTTTATACACTGATTTCAATGGAAAACTATTTTCCTAAAGGGTTTTTTTTTTCATCCCCTTTTCCAGCTTGCTTCATGAAACCAAATGTTTTACATAATATTGGAAACCAACCCCCACCACTCACTTACGCCCTCCCTCCCTCTGTCTGTCTCTCTGTGGAATAGGCAAATCAATGGAGAAGTGTTCAAGCTTTTGTTAAAATGAAAGAATGGAAAATTAAAGGAGGTTGTTCAGAGTAACAGTCACATAAAAACGTACAGCCTGTGGTTCTTGACTCTCTTTGACTGTAGAACTGTTGCTCGTTTCTCTCCAGCTGCCTGTGATAAAGGTACATATGCGGTCTGTATATAATTATATGAGGGTGTGCAGGCAAACCCCTGCACAGCCAGGATGATGTGAGGTTTCTCTATACACTCATTATGTTCCTGGACTTTCAGATTTTTGTAGACAAAATAAGATTTCTTTCATTAAAATGGGATTTATTTGTGGTTCAATAGCCCGAGGCTGTAGAAAAACAGGGCATTTCACCATTGTGTCATTGAACACTGAACTCTTGCCTTTTAATTATATAAGTTTCTGACACCCAACCAGACTTCTCTTTTTTTTCCTCCTCCCTTTAAGGGAGATGACGCAATTGTGACATAGCCAGGCCCCAAATAAGAAATTCCTAACCCAGATGGACACAGTATAAACATTCAGATGTAGAGACACTTGGTTTAGTATTGTGGCAGGACCCAGTTGATTTGAACCACGCTTTTCACAGGGCCTTACTGGCCCCCAAATGAGAAATTATTGATCCAAATGGAGTAACATAAGGATTCTGTCATGCGGGGAGAGCTACATGGAGGCTTCTCCCAGGCAGATGGACTAGTTGAATAGTCAGTGTTTTCCCTGGTGAGAAATGAAACTAGAACAGGTTTTTTCTTTTTTAATTTTTTTTTTCCTGGTTCATGTGAATTCTTAGCCAGTGGTATCTGAAAGTGAGGTATTTCTTATCCTAAAGTGAAGGAACTAAAATGTCCTTAATTATGCAAAGGTAATTTGACCTGATGAACAGGTCAAATAAAAAAGAAATACAATCCAGCTTCACATAGATCAAGAAAATCTTCAATCTGAAAATGAGAAGTGCTAAATTATCCCAATTCCTATTAAAATTCAATTTGTGTTGCTGGTGTTCAACACCTCTGGAGCTCAGGCCATGTGAGTCCTTTCACATCTGTGATCCAGGCTTCCCAAAGGTCAAAAAAGCCTGATAGTATAAAACTAACACCCAAGTCTGAAGGTCATGAAGTCAGACTCAGCCCTGAAAAATCAGGAAGATCATTGGAGTCTGCCAGGGACCGGGACAGACATTTCAGTAACCTATTTCACATAGCAGTGAATAAGCAGACTTTACAGTTAAGAAAGGAGCTGTATGAAACTTTGAAGTGAAAATGTAGTGAATGTGTGTGTGTATATATATATGTTCTCTTTTTCATTTTTTTTTTTCCTTTTCTAATGCAAGAAATCCATTGGGGGGAGGAAAAATGCAGAAATAAAAAAGTCCTCAAATGTGAATACCTCACTACTACTTTGTTTGATAAAAAAACGTAATTTCACTGACTTTACGCTTGCAATTAAGTTTATAAAATTATATGTATTAGAACATCAACTTTTTCAGGCACAATTTCACAACAATTTTCTGTTTCAAATAGTTCTAGGAAAAATATTAGCTGTTTGACTCTTCTTGTAGTCAGATCCATAACATCAAGGACCATGCCATGCTCACAGAAAAACAAAGAAAGAATCAACCATACATTGTTTCAGTGTGCATTCATGGTAATATTTTTAACTGTGATATTGTATCACATTGGGCAAAATCATCTGGAAGGATCTTAAGGAGAATTCAAATCAAAAGATTTCTAAGGACCACGGTAGGTGATAATTTAATGCAGTTGAAAGTCAAGACTGGACACTCACTATTCAGTTGCCAGTCTTTCATCACGTGCCACTATTATTACTCATTGATTAGATGAATTAGATTTTTGCAATTAAGAGAAGGCCTTGCATCCCCCTTGGACCTGGTTCAATACATTTTCCTCAGGAGAAAAATGATCAACTAAATGGCATAGTCATTATTTGAATGACCGTGGCTAAAACTTTTTGGTATTTTCCAAATGATGATAAAGAATTTCTCCAGTAGCACAAGGTCTCCCAAATCATTTAGATACAAAACCTAAGCGCTATACAGTCAGGAAATGTCCAAGTACTGCAGGATCCAGCTGTCTCCCATGTGCAGTATGGTAGACCTTTATGAAAGTTTTCCTGCCCACATGGCACCTGGTGCAACAAGGCGCTAGTGATGAAGACTCAGAAATTCACCACAGCATCTCCTGATGTGTTATGTACCAGCTGATCCCTATGTTTCCCTATGAATCAATAATGTCATCTTCTCAACACAAACAGGCATAAGGACAGGGAAGGATAATCTAAGTGCTTCTCTCTGTGGCTTGTCTACACATATTTCTGTGCGGTGGAAGTGCAACTGGTTGCAGCTCTTTACTCTGCATTGGGTGTGTTTCAGATGGGGCTGACAGCAAATAAGAGAGTTTACGCATTTCCAGCTGACTTGAAGAGTCAATGAAACCTCGGGATAAGAGGGCAGAAGGCAACTTGAGCAGCTCTACAGAAGAGGAGTTAAAAATACCATGGTCCCCCCACCATACTCCTTGTCCTTTGTATTATTATTTATTTCTAGTGTCTTCTCCATGTCACCGGAAAATATCAGGAGCAGCAATTGAGTTAAATCTTGGCTGAATTATCCCTTTCATAAGCCTGTGTCTTCGTTTTTTTAAAGTAAAGGTTTCCTTTATTAATTTTACCCAGCTAGCATTCACTTAGCATTTGCTTTGAGGGATAATTGACAGGTTGAGGTGACACTCGCCAGAATGAGAGCCATAAATCAGAAATAATTTCCAAAATTGGCTGAGGGGCTGATATGTTGAATAGGCAAATACAGGTAAAAATCTCTCTATTAGGCCTGACAGGAGCGGCAAATGTCAAGCAAGTGCTCCCTAATGCACCAGTTTAGATTAATTTTGTGGTTCCTTCTTTGGGTGATTTTGTCTTTGGAATGCTACCGTGCTCTGACAATGCTACCAGACTGCTCTCCTGGAGGGGGGCATTTTCAATTTTCCTCTTAAATGAGGAGTAACCAAAATTGCTGTGGGAAAAAACGGTGACTTTTTTAACTCTAGCTTGTCTTTAAAATAAGTCCCTTTCATAGTCCCAGCAGTAAAGTTATATATAAAAAAAAAAAGGTGTAAAAAATACCCTAGAAGATTAAATCATTTGTCATGAGAAAGTGGGAACTGCTTGGTGATTTGGGACAACACAGAACCCACGTTATTTGCCTATTGAAATCCATGGTGAAAGCCTCTCAAGTGAATGGCATGAGATTGTTATAAAGGAGGTAGACAGCCTGGCAGAAAATTAGCTCCCGGTAGTTATGTTCACTCAGTGCCTTTCTCTCAAGGCTATGAAAGTATTTCACCAAGAGCAATGCAGTTAGTAACAGATGACTGTTACGAGGAAGTAGAGAGCTCTGCTGTTGGTGATGTTGAAGACAGTGGTTAGACACTAACGACTCCAGTACTCAGAGTCCATAAAGCCAAGTCTTCAAGTTTCACGCTTCTCGCCGCCTGGTAGCAAAGGTCAGAATAATCAGATTTATGAAAATTAAAGTCATTTTGGTGAGTCTGTCCAGATCTTTTTCATGACTTTCTGCTAAATAAGAGGTGTGTTTCCTCCAGGCCTCTTGAATGCAGGAGCACACATAAAAAGAAAAAACATACACTGCAAAAATGGCCAAAATTCAGTCCCAGAATAAAACTGTGAAAATTCACAGTTTCTTCCACTGAGCAATTATTTCAGTTTTCGCCAACAGGAATGGTGAGATTTTAGCATCAGGTTTTTTTGTTTGCAACATAAATACTTGTAAAGCAAAAAACTGGTAGCTTTGCAAACTCTAGATGTATTTAAGGATCTTCTGTGAAATATGATGGATGAGGGGGAAGAAAAGAACAGCTCTTGTCATGGGAAGCCAGAAAGAGAAAAGTTCTCTGAGTACCCCAAGACTCAAGACCTTGAAAGATAACAAGGTTAGGGTCGTGATACAAGACGGATCGCAGCCAATAGTGATGGCTGAAATGCATAGAGAAGTGTGGGCTGGTAATCAGACTGACAGATCACAGTATTTCCCACTACTCCCAATTTATTTCTTCCTTGAAGTCATAAGCAGGTCAGCTTCTCCATTCCTCTGCCTTAGATTTTGTATTTCTGCATAACTCGCCGTACCAGAGTTAAAGATGAAGTTCAACGCTGGGCTCCACCCAAGTTTGGACACAAAATCTCTCCCCATAAAGACAACCTGTGCATTTGTTCTATATTTTCAGAGACTGGAAAGCAGACTGCTGCTTCCCTGAGACTGCACATTTACACTTACTGTAAGGGACTTAAGCTGTTGTGTAGGGACACATCTTCCTATTTACTTCAAATCCTGCTGGAGAAACAGTCTTCCAAGAGGACAAAGGGGACATGGCTTGTTTAATCACTCTAAAAATGCACCAGAAAGAAACTGATATGAACCCAAAGAGTTCTATAATCAAAGAGGCGAGGTTGACCCAGTCACAAAAGGCTGTAGACTAACCTTTTTTACCCTTAGGCTGGAAATTAGAAGAAAGTTCTTGGAACAGTTTTCTAATAAGGGAGTTGAGGAGTGAACTACTAAATCAGCTTTAAAAAAACCTGATTATTCCATGAATTTTATTATTATGCATGAAAATTTTCTCTAGTGGCTGTGAGTTGGACTTGATCCAAAGTACCCTTTGTACAATCACATATTCCCCGTGTAGAAAAGAGGGAAAACAAGTATCTAGTACAAAAGTTTACTTTATTTATGTTAGCAAAGGAGAAGTGAATTAACTGCTGACGCTTGTTACTCACAACTAGGTTCTTTGGTCTTAGAGAAGGCATTTCAGCAGCTCAACGTGAAGGCAAAAGCACAGGGAAGAGAATGGTTAGATCTTTACAAAGCAAGTTGAAGGCAGTGTACTACAGAAGTTTCATGCTTACTAGTATTTTATTTTATTTTATTTTATTTTATTTTATTTTATTTTAATTAAATTGTAAGTAGAAGCAGCTACTCTCCTTCTCCACTTAGAGGTAACACCACCTTCTTGAAGAGCTCATCACACTGAGGACTGCAAGTAAAGTCTACATCAAATCTGGTACTAATAAAACTAGACTAAGACTAGGATCAGAAGTAGACTCACCTAGGAGTACATTTCCTATCACAGGCACCTATGGTTTGACGGGCCACATACATTGAATGTAGCTCACAGCCACCAAAGCTCTCCAGACTTGAGATCTGCCTACCCCCTCCTACGAAAAATTCTCAGGTGTGGGAAAAGACTTATTGTAAAAGTTCTCTGAGGTTCACCCAAGGGAGGTTTATTTCCCTCTTTCCTTCTCAAATGAGAGGAGTATCTAATAATACAGTAGCCATAACTATTTGAGTTTGGTCTGCTCCAGCCTGAACACCCACCGTGTCTATTTCTAAACCATTTGCCCTTCCCTAATTCTTACAAACCACTTTACAACTCAAGTCTAATCAATAACAACTGTGTGAAACAGCACTCAGACAGTAAAGAAGTTGGAATTCCCCTTAATAGCCCTTTAAAGGAGTTTTAATTAATTCCATGCCCTTCTGTAGGATTATCAACTTTACAGTATGACTGCATGTGAAAGCTTTAAGACATTTCACTTATGTCTGCAGGATGTTATGTTACAAAAACTGTTTTTCATGGCTTGTCACCGCTCCCCATTAGCTTCTTGATTAATCCTAAAATCCCACTTCTCCTTCCCTTTCTACTTTAACTAGCTGTCTCTGAAGTTTCTTCTATTGGCCCCTTCTAGAGCTGATCCAGCTCTCAGTAAAGAAAATAGAAAGATTCCCACAGATGGTAATGGGAGCTTGTCAGGATCATTCCCTTCCTTTTGCTCACTTCTCAAAGAAGCCATTTAGCTAAGGCTGTGCAACAATTTCATTGCACAGCTCCAGTTAGAAGCCAGTAATTCTTAACTCTTACCCAGATGACTGAATTTCCTCACATTTTTCAGTTTCCAAAGGGTATTTCTTTTCTTTTATCGCCTCCAGGTTCCTCTCAGTTCCTGATCCTTTTTTCACTCCTTTTATTCTCTTTAGTACTTATTTCCATTCCTTCCATTTCCTAACTCAGGTCCTGTTTCCAGGATCTCATAGTTCCTGACTTCCTGCGCCTTTTTCCCTTGTGTCACTGATGCTTGCCTCCTTCCAGTTCTCAGTGCCACTGAGCCATTCATCTCATTTCCATTAATCACACAAGACTTGTGCTAATTATTGTTCAGCCAAGAAGATCTGAAATAGCATCAGAAATGAAAGAGAGCAAGAGAGAGAGGAAGGGAGAAAAGATTTCCTTTTTTTTTTTTTTTTTCCCCACCATCATATTTACCGCCAGTGACTTTTCTTAATGAGCTTATGAAAGGAAGGCAAGTGATGTTAGTGCAGGCAAGCCCCAGCGCAGTGTGCAGTGAGAGGCTAGAGTTCATGAGCTGTCCAGAGCATGTTTTATCAGGTCACCGAGTCAGAGGCACTATAGGGCAATTTCTCTTTCTCAGCATTAACCCTCAACTCTGAGTCTCTGCTGGAAAGGCCTCCCCCTTCACAAACACTCCAGGATAAGATGATAAGAAGATTACAAGTAAAGCCTCTCTTTAGCAATTCCACATCTCCTGTCAGACACAGCAAGTTAAATTACAGTGCAGGCTGCAAATGCATTGATCATCCACTCAGCTCCTACAACCCAGGGGTGAAAAGATCCATGCCGAGGATAAGTGAAGTAATCTCAGGAAAGTTTATTTTAGCTGGGAGGGGTTAAACAAGTTCAATGAGGCAAGGCTTCGGGAGGGCGTTGGAGCCAAGTTCAGCAGTGTCTTGTTTGTGCAGGTACAGGCTGTAGGTTATACATGCCCAACTCTTCGGGTCTCCTCCAGTGCACTCATACCTGCACTACCTCACTGGTGGTGATGAGGAAGGGCTCCAGTCATTCCAGTGAAAGCCTACACACATTTGCCATGACTAGAGACCCATCGATACAGTAACTACCTCTTTATTGCAGTAACTTTATGCTGCTGAACCAGAAGAGGACTTTTTATATTCACAAGAGCTCCCCTTTTTAAATAGGTGGCAATAGCATTCGTTTTACCTATAAAATCTATACTGTGTTTTATGATAGAAGAAATAAACCTCTCTAAGCAGTTTTGACAGAGAAGGCAGGATTGTCCATTTTAAAGATATAAAAGAAAAGATTATAAATCATTAGGAGTGCTTATGAATTCTATTCATGACTGCCTTCTTTATTAAAAAGACCCATTGTAAAATGGAAAGTTCAGAAGGCTTGGTGGTGAGCGAAAATGAATTATAATGACATCACTGGGTCATGAACTAGGCCCACTGGCTACTTTCCAGAATAAAATTGACTGGAGAGATCAGATGAGCCCATTTGTACTGAGAGACATCTGGGTGGCAGCCAGAGAATCTGGGTTCAAGCTCCCTATTTACAGAACACGCTTCCCTTTCCCCTTTCATTACCAGGAGTAATCTGGATTTCCCAGGCGCAATTTGTGGGATAGTGATGTCGTTCGATTCAGATTTCGGGAAGATTTTCCCTGGAAAAGTTCTTCATACTCCCAGCTCGGTGAAGGACCTTGTGAAGAACACAAACATGTCAACATCCAGCTGACACATACAGTACATTCTCCCTGCACTGCTGATGGGAAGCATTTTATCTTCAAATAAGCATAATTTGTCAGACTTTTCTGTCGCTTTTCCCTCCTCATCTCTTTCACAGATAATAAACAGTGCCTGAAACCCAAGAGAAACTCATTTCAGCTAAGAGGTCATTTGTAAGCCTTTAAGGGCATTTGCTGAAAAAAATGAGGGGATAGCATTTTTCCCCTCTTTTTGTCTTAACTTTTTCAGTTGTCTTTCTAAATGCAAAATGACATCTCATTCAAAGCTTTCCCGTGTCATCTTCATCTTTCCGATTGTACAATTTATACTTCTTTGATATTGCTTGAGACTTCAAGGAAGCTTTTACCTAATACTGTAATACCTATTATCTGAAACATTTAGGTGCACATACACTTGCCAAAGAGCAATAATGCAGATCAGTTGGATGTCAGCAGTCCAATAAGGTGGACTAGTATATTTTCTGGGGAAGAAAAGATGTCTAACCATCTGACCTTAGCACTGGCACCATCTCAATATTAATATATTTTATGCATGCATGTGATAATGTTTTACCTTCCTTATGGTCCTGCAGGGAAGTTTCTCTTCTCCCTGCTGAGGATTATTACCTATTCAAAGGCGGTTATGATTATAGATACTTACTAAGACAAGAATAATTGACCATAAAAAACCTTTTATATTCCCACAATTATTTTTGCATTGACTAAAAGTGTCAAGAAAATCTAATTTTATTAGCAGGTCCCTAATTTTGCTTTCATTTAACTTATAACTACGTTTCCTTCCCCACCCAAAGTATGTTTTCACTTTGAGGCATTTGGCAATGATGGAAAAGAAGAATTTGCCACAAGATTCCTACTGGGAGCACATGGATCAAATATCAAAGTAGATATGATATATCTGCAGGAGAGGGAGTGGACTTGAGGAAGGTATCAAGATCATGTGTACATGAAGGAGTGTCAGAAGACATCTCTATGAAGGTTCCAATGGTCATAAACAAGTCCACATAAAACCTATAGTCTAACAGAGACTGAGATGGAGCCAAAATAACATTTCATTATAATTTGGAAAGATAAGAACTAAAAATCCAGTTCTGCTTACAAACGAGATATTCAGGCCATTCTTCAGTAAAACTTGAGCACTAGAACCCTATGAGTTTACCTGAGAAGACTTGTTAACTGAAACAACATTAACAGGAACTATCCATGAGACACAAGTAGTTAATAATATAGATGAGAATCATGACAGTGGAGTGAAGATTCTCAAACACAAGTCTGTTTGAAAACTGTAGGTGAATTAACAGTTTTGTTCTAGCAGGTCTTTACCTCAAAAAAAAGCAAAAACAAAACCCAAAACAAAACAAAACAAAGCATGCTATCCTTGCATGCAGCTGGAGATGCTAAAACTGAAACCCAGAAACACTGGGTCCTGCCCTGGTTTGAGGGAATGTGCTGGCAATCAGTCAAAGGAGAAGAAGACTGGACAGGTCTTGATGCTGCTATTATTATTAGAAGCAAATTTATCTTTCATGTCAACATGAGTATTTTCTGAAATCCACGTCTCAGAAGATGGGATTTTTAAAGGCACTCACAAGTCTCTGGAAAAGTACCATTCACTTAGGTGCTCTTGAAAATCCAGTCCAAATAGGTTTACAGGACGCTTTCTGAAAATGCCTTCTCTATTTCACAGATTTGACTGTGGCCCAAAGCTCGTTGTATGAGGGCCCTCAAAAATTCAGCAACATCCAGATCCAGTTTGGATCTGGATAAGTAACAGGCCTAACCTCCGTAAAGCATTAGGGAGGCTCTGAAAGCAATCTGCGTAAGCATTTCCACACTAACAGCAGGACAGAAGCACGTGATATGGCTCTAGCAGAAAGCAAGCATGGCTTTCTCCTCATCCAGGCCTCAGCTTTGTTCCAGGTACATCTCTCCGTCTGATACCTACTGAGTTCACCGTAGCAGCTCTTCTACATTTTTTTACCTGAATAAAGGATTTCAGGTCTTGGCCTGTGTTAACAACATTGCTAGCTGGAAACTTTTCAGTAAAGTATGCTATTTCCAAGCCAAAATGATTTGTGGAAATATTTCAGCTTCAATAGAGACTTTATTTACAGGATTTCCAAGAGGAGCATGGCAATAGCCCCTGCCTTGCAATTTGGTTCACCCTCTGCCTCTGCTATGGGATTTCTGTGTCATCTGGGCCAAACTCTTCTACTATCTCTTTGTCAGCTCTTTCCCTCAGAATTTACTGCCCTCAAAGACAAAGCATTCACATTTCTTAAGCTTTGGATATTTTATGAGTCCTTGCGGAATGCACTTGTAAGTGCAGGATGCTCCATGGTCTGGCACATGGTTGAAAAGTGACTTCCAGCTGCTATGCTTGTTCAGTATGACGGGGCACATACCCTCTGGAGGACAACCTTGACTCTTCCTGAGGCTAAACTTGAAGATTTGCCAGTAGTCTGGAAAACCAGGCGAGTCTTGAAGTTACCCTGGCATAGGTCCTTGAGATAAAGAACAGGTGTACCCTGGGCCTTTGTGAAGCAGAGATAAATATCCCTTCCATTTGCAAGACATGTTGTTGTCAGATAAGAAAATGCAGCTGCCAAAATTGCCACAAAAAGGAATCGCTACCTTCTGCCATGTAGGGACATAGTCTGGGTTATTCTTGAGAGTTGATGTCCTGCAGGGTTTTGTTTTCCTAAAAGATTTGTAAAGCTAACTTGAAGTATTTTCTTCATCAAGAGCATAAAACAATGTGACAGAAGAATTCCTTCCTATTAGATTATATCCATGAATGAAAGTTTAATTGTTTAGTTTAAAACTGTTTAAGGAAACCTGCACATGAATAGGAAGTCAGGCTTTTAAGAAAGGCAGTCATAAATATAAACAGAAACGTGATGCCAAACAACAATTAGTGCTTTGTTCCTTTTTTGAATGACAGCATGCCTTAAACTCATTCATTTCCAGTTCTAACTTGCTGCAATGTGTAAAAATACTACTGTAAATCCACTAAATAAGCTTTGTCTTTTTCTCTTGAGGTTCTTTGGCTTTTGCCCACTTTCTATACAATGTTTTCCCTTCATTGTGCAAGGCACAAATGTCTTCACCTCTTTTTTTAACTTTGTTTGGAACGGCAATTATTCATAACCGACTTACCTGGAAATGTTTCACAGATACAGACAGAGATTGTGCTCACCAGTGGGAGTGCTAACAAACTGACTGCTGGTATTTTAAATGCCACGGCATGTAGAGTCAGTGCAGATCTAGATGGTTCTAATTGCTTGCAGTTGTTGAGTGACTGTCAAAACCATTTATTCTTACTGCTGATGGTAAATTTTCGGGGAAATGTCATTGTAGACAAGAAGGTAGATTTTTCAAAGGCACAAATGGTAGTCAGGCATCTCGCTGCCATTTGCTCCTTTGAAAACCCTGCCCAACTTCTTTGACAAGTTGCCTGGCAAACAGATGTGTAAGGATAGATTGGACATTTAGGTATCAACACCATCTTTGAACTTCTCAGATGAGGAGTCTGCCAACATTTTTTTTGGCCTTTCCTCTAACACTTAATGTCTTCTAAGATGAAACACTAGCAAGTTCTTTAAGATCATGTTATTTTAAATGCAGGCCGAGACCTTTAACGAATTTGCTTAGTGGTGGCAGAAGAGGAAGAAAGATTTGGTCCTAAGTGTTGTTCAATAGCATGTCTTGGTTTTCTCTGGATGGTAGCCAGGACTGATATTTAAGAGGTGTTTTGCTGATGGACTATCTTACCTCAGTGACAATAACAGAGTAGCACAGTCCCCAGCAGCCTATCCATCTAGCTAAATCTAAGAATAGATTCATAAAATCAGAGAAAAATCACAGAAGAGCCTGCAAGAATTTAACTCACCATTATCAAAAGAGAGAGGAATATAATCCTCTTCTAGAGCACTGGTTCTCACACTTTGGGGGCAAACAGAGCATTGTCAGCACTCCAAATTCGTCATGAACCACCAAGCATAGTTAATCAAACTTTTAATTGAAAAAACACCAAAAAGATAATAGCATTTTGACCACAAAGATAATAGGACTTTGAAGACTACCTGCCGTAATCTCACAGACCACTGATTGCCCTCGGACCAGAATCTGAAAGTTGTTTTTAATGAAGTTTCTCAAACTATCGGCACAGCACTGTAAATAAAAAATGTTAAGAATTAGTGAAATATCAGTAAAAAATTCATTGACTGTTTAACTTACAGTGTTTTGAATGCCTTAGATTTAAAAGTGTGTATGTAGTAAGGAAAAGCCTTTCCTACATCTGTTCTCAGCTGAAGCCCAGAAGTGGCATTAGGAGCTTACAGCAATATCTAAAAGGAAAAGAAAACAGAGAAACAGAGAAACTACCAAAACAATTGTGAATGAATGCTACAGTACTACATGTGACATGGAGATCAGCCTATTAGGAAATGGATTGAGAAAAAAACCTAAATTCATTTATGATTTTATTTCATACACTATATGCATTTTGAAGATTAAGAAATTAAGATCTTGCAAGCAAAAAGTTGACTGTTATGTTTTCTCTAAATTTTCTCCAGATTGAAATAGAAATTTTTTTTCTAGAACATCAACATTTAAATATTTAATGTTAATTTCACAAGATATGATAAAAGTTTCGCTAATCACTGATGGGCTTTTTGAGGTCACAAAGAAAATCTTCCCATTTAACTGCAAGTTAAAACGACCGCCCATGAAGTAAAAAGTTTCAAATAATTTCCCCAAGTGTTTCAGTTTAAAAAAAGGCCCGAAACAAAATCACAGAAAGCTTGATGAAAAAAGAGTCAGTCTTAGATCCAGGAAGACAGCCAGAATCTAGAGGCCACTTCAAAGTATCAACAGTGCTAAAGAATCATTTTCTCTTGCTTTTTCATCAGGTGCTTTTGGTGCCTTTGACAATGACATAGGGTTGAGGTTTTAAAGAACATGCTGAGAACATGACAGAGCTGTGGAGTCTACTGCTAGAAATCTATTGAAACAAATTGAGTGACTGTAATGAGCATCTGCCTAGGTCTATAGCACCAAAGATCTAAACTTCTACAGACTTCAATTAAGCAAAATTCCCAGTGCTATCAACGCGTGGGCTCTACAGCACCTTGCAAGTCCTGAAGATAAATAACTAACTAATTAACTAAACAAATAAATAAAATTGATGCTGTGGAATAAGGCATAAAAATCACTAAGATCACAAAAGTACAGAAAGTTTTCTGGTGGGATTTTTAAAATTCAGTTTAACTGGAACTCAAGAGCCCTGGACTTTGGAAGAGAATTTGGAAGAATTTTCACCAACTCTAAGCTGTCTAATGTGATATAGAATTTCAGCATTGAGACAGAAAATGAGGAAAGCTTAACCTACAATTACTCATCTAATAAAGTCCAGAGTCTTATTCTTAAGCGGCTGAGATAGCCAAATTTTATCTGGAATAAGCATCTGAACTTCTGGGACGACCTCCAAACCTTTTATGATACATCTAAAATACACCCTTTTTAACAGTCCATATGCTCTTTGCCAGTCTTCTACCTCCAAACACAGGCACTATACAGCCAACTCTTAATGTATATTAAATCCCCTGGTAGACACTCTTATTCAGAAATAAAGTGCCCTTGATCTACTGTAGCTTTATCCTCCCAGTTTAGTCTCTCAAATTTGAGAGTTCAGCAGTGCTTATATAAAGATTTCATAAGTATAACAGAGCAATAACTTATGCTCTGATTTCTGCACTTTTTCTCAGTTTTCCTTAACTCTCCTAAGTGTCCCCATAAAGAAAAACCTCTCGGGGGAGAAAGGGATTCACAGTACCCTAAACTGTAGGAGCAGGGCTGCAAGGGACCTTTTGCCTTTGTCTCTGCCCTCTTATGTTTTATGCTGTCCCATTCCCTTTTGTGTAATTAATCTGACAAGTTTTTGAACAGCTGTCTAACTTTTTCCTTGAGCCTCGGGTAGAAAATTTTTATCTTCACTTAGAACAGCACGGAAAACTTTTCCAAGTCAGTTAACAGTTTGTCTCACTGTGGGTTTTCAAAGTCTGAGTACAGATTTACAGCATGTTTTATGTATATTTTTTTAGTCCCAAGGTCCCTTCTCTTCACAGATACATACACAATGTGTCATGTAGAAAATATAAATTGTTGATTGTACAGGCACTTTCCTCCTTTTTAAACCTTTCCAAAGGTCTTTTTGTTAAATACACCCAGACACCGTTTGACAGATGAGGGGCTAATTGCTCTGTGAATTACCTCTATCGATTCCTGTTTCATGTTGAGCCAAACAAACAAAAGATATTAATGCTTCGAAAAAAATGAATGATGACCTTTCTCTGCAAACACAGCTTGCGGCCTCTGATTATTGGTGATTCCAAAGAGCAGCGGTCAATCGCAATAGCTGTAACGCTATGATCACTATAATAAGCTTGCCTGACCTTCTCTGCCATGTTAAGTGGTTTAAATTTATTTGCCCAACAACAGTGGAGCTTTCATTTAAAGTCACAGAACATTCAATTCTATCTAAAGATCACGGCTATTTTTTAAAAGCTTTACCCGTTGGGTTTTTTTATTAAAAAAAAAAGAAATTGCCCCACTTGGAAGTGATAATAACAATGGATACAAGGAGTTATTTTAACCTGCATAATCAAGAGTCCTTGTTATGGCTCTAACAGCGTGGATTTTTCTTAAGCATTTTGCCTTCCCACTGCTCCACTCATCCTAGAAGTGTAATCTATTTTGCACTCTCCCTTCAACAGAGTTGCAGTTGGGCACTATCTTTGCAGTTATCCCAGCTGGACTAAAAGAAAATCGTTATCATTGAATGCAAATGCAGTCCTAAAATCCAGTCGCTGTAAGCAAGATTTCCCGAGAAGTGGTTGATAGCAGAATTTGGCTACGAGCAAAACTCCTGCAAGTCCTTCATCAATGTTCTCTCTCTTTTCCCTCTTCCTAGCCAGGGTTAGCGTGAGAAAAAAAGTAGAAATCACGGTGAAGCAAACCACAGAGGATGAAATGCTTATCTTTTTGCTGGAAGGGGTCTTCAAAAAATTTGCTGGAATATTCTTTATCTTGAGATTTCCAGCTCCCTCTTCGGTTTCCTATGGACAAGAAATATGTGCAAGACGATCCTTCGTCTTGATACCTGCAATAATATGACACCATATCAATAAAGTGGGAATAATAATCCTTAGTCCCCTTTTCAAAGTGCTTTTCTAAGTGTTGGATACAGCAACCTCAGTAAAGTCCTTGGGAATTCAACATTCATTTTGATCTCTGTTATAAGCCACCTTAGTCTGGTATCAAATGAAGGCAGAAATACAACAGGAAAATATGGCCTAAATTTGTTAGAGACAAAAATACAGGATCAGAAATGATTCCTGGGGGAAACCAAAGCCAGCAGAAAGCTAGTCGCTTCTCTCAGCCTATTTTTAAAATTCTATTTACCTTCCTCTCTGCAAGGAAGCAAAGCCACTACTGCTTGGGAAATTCCCTCTCCTTCCACACATACCAAGTATCAGCTTTGGGTCAGAGCTCAGCCCAACTCCATCACCTGCTCACAAGGTCATTCTTACTCTCCTGGTCCCCATCCCTGGGTGCTCAGCATGCCTGGAGCTTGTTTGGCTGATGGTCACTGAGCACGTAGATTCAGCCAGCATCCATGAGCCCTACTTCCAGCCTGTTTGCTGGTTTCTCTCTCTGTTCCCCCAAAAGAAGTGGGAATCTGGGGAGAAGCAACAAGCAGTCATCAAGGTGACTCTACAAGGCAGGATTAAGAGGGGAAAGGAAGCTGAGATGTTTTGGCGGGCTGGTGGCATCCTCAAAGGCAGATTTAGGTAACGATGTAGACATGCTTAGCTTGAGGAAACTTGGAAGTACAATAAAGCTGAGTCAAGTGCAGGAGAGTAGCACCTGCCAAAAGAAGTGGTGAATCAGGTAGTCAAACCATGGAAAAGAATAGAGGAAGGAGAAATGTGGGGAAAGTACCCTAAAATTTTCTCTGTGGATATACTGGCACACAGCATGGCTGTAGAGGATGTTTGTGTCTGTGAAAGAAACTTCTTCCCCAAATGAATTTATTATCAAAATGCCCCTGAGGCTGGAATTTAATTTCAAATAGAGCTTAAGTAATCAGACATCTATGTCTTGGAGCTGTAAAAGTCTGAGGCCTGTTGTGCTGTGAGAGACAGCTATATCTTTAACATCAAAAATTAAAGTTCTGAGAAAAGTGTGTTTCAGGCTTAACAAAATTCTGATGCATTTATGTATCCATATCGGAGTTGCACCCAAGGAACAAACAGTCCTTTTAAATCTTCATGTGGCAAAACACCCTGTATCATGAGAATGGTGTAAAGGATGAAATCTCAGTGGCCAGAAGAATGAAGTTGTCCTTTGTCCCCATCCAAACAGCCACACCCTCATTGTAGTTACTGTCCAGCTTGGCCATCGTGGAGAAGGGCAGTTCTTTATTTGGAAATTGTAGTGTAGGGTAAAGTACCACCCTGCATCAGTAGATCACAGTAAAGTTTGAAGTCCAAACCAGAAGTACTTTCTATAAAGGGGGAAACTGAGGCACAGAGATGGAGAGAGGCACACAAGCAAGAAAGAAAAGGAAGAAATTTGTCCATCCGATCCACAGAGTTTCACTTTTGGGATTCAAAAGAGGGATTGTGATAAGGAACTTTCACAAATTCCTCCTGATGCATCTTTTTGCACGTTTTAAACCCAATATATCGAACAAACAGGTAAGTATTCACAAACCTTGAAATAAAGAGGCATCTGGCTAAGTACTGAACAGGTGTTGAAAATATGTTCACACAGTTGTCAGGGTGTTTTGATACACTGATATTCTGGAGACACTGGGTGTATTTTGTTTGTTTGTGGTTGCTTTTTTTAAAATTAAGACATCTTCAGCCTGGGCTGTTGGGTTCAGAGAAGGTGGGGAAGGAGATGAGTGATGTGAAGAGGTATATTTTAAAATGCGGTCTTCCCACAGGCCAAAGTCAACTTGATATAAGGATTAAAACTGTGTTTGTCTGTTATCTAATAAAAGCTTTTCTCATCCGCATAAAGGGTTGGTGGTCTCAGACCAGACTGTTACTCCCGGTGCTGTATCTTCCTACAGCCATTATTTTTTTCTCAAAAATGCCCAAAGGGGCGAGGATGCTCTTGCTTCCAAACTTTTCCACAGCTCCCAAGTCACTTTTACCCATTTCTATGTAGTCCCTCCAGTCACTTATAAGTTCCTTTCCAGTGCATTTTCCTCAGAGGTAAACTGTACTTTGAAAACATAGAAGACATAAAAATAAAAATCTCTGATAAACATTTTTACTAAATGGAGGTCCTGCAAAGTGTATTTCTTACCCTAAAAAAGTGGATATTGTGTGAGGATTCCTCAGCCTACCAGCCCTGTTGATTTCAAGTAGCATCACTGTGTTTGGGTAGAGTACGATATACTTTGGTCTGGAGACTGGTTTTGTAGTGGTAGGCTCCACCAGTGTAGTAGCCATTAGGACTGGTTTCTCACAAGAGTAGCTCTTCTGAAATGCCATTTCACACCAGCTGGGGATCTGCTCCTTGAGAACAAAGGAAACAAATTACAGTGAGTCCCCAAAGACAGATAGCTGGCACTTCCTCCCAGTTGTGACTCCACCAAGTCAAAAATAGCTTCTATTCAGGAGACATCACACACAGATGAGGATTCAAACCATTCTCAAATTGAGGATGCTGCTTTGCCACTGTTTCTATAAGAACACCAATATGCCACACTTCTGGTTCCAATAGGCCGGATGCAATAATATATGGATCTCCAAGTACTTTTGATTTTATAGGACACTTCCCAGTGGAATGTCTCCAGTTGTTAGCTCAAGGGATGAAAAGCTTGTGAAGCTGTATTCCCACAGCCAGATGGGATACAGGACTTTCTCCCTCAGCTGAGAACACTGAATTTCAAATCCTGTCTAGGTAAATTACCTTTCCAGGGCTGGGTATTTCCTTTTTGGATATTCCTTGGAAGTAACCTTCAGGGAATTGACTAACTTCTTAATGTCTTGGTCAGACAAGAAGGAAGGAAACTTGCACTGGTCCAGTGGGAGGCACCACTTCAGGCAGTCAGCATCCTGCAATTCTTCCAAGTCGGTGAATCACAGCAGTTTAACTCTCTTTCAAGGGCAAACTTCTTCCTTTCAGATAGGGCCAAGGTAGCAAAGGCAAGGCCTAAAATAGTTCCAGCCAACATTTGGCTTTGAAAACAATTTCAAAGACTCACTGCTGACTGCTAGGAAGAAGTCTAGCCTTGATCTAGAAGAACTGGACAAAGAATATCTCTTTGAGTCTAAAGTCTGGAAAACAAGGACCTATTCAAAAAACGAAAATCATTCGTAAGATTTACTTAATATCTCCATGTGGTGTTCCAAGGAGAGGTACAAGCAGCAAGGCTTGCCACTTCTTATGGTTGCTGGAGATTACAAATATATAGTCTGATACCTGCCCAATTTCCTGATATTATATTGTATTATGTTATATTGGAATTAAAAGCACCTGCATACCTTGCTACAAAGGAAGTACATGGTAGCACCTTCATCTCTTTACTATAAACAGGGCCGTGGCTCTAGGGGCTGTTGTGTGCTTTTCCTCACAAAACATTTCTTCACCTCCTCAATTAGCTGTGTTTGCATTTACATTTTGCAGTAGGTTCTATTTCCAGTTCAGAGCTATGCTTTTCCAGGTTAACTACAGCCTCCAGACCTTTTGTGAAGTTAATGTCTAGTGGCTAGATATTCACAATAAGTTAGGGCATCATATCCATCAGGACCTGAGTTTTGTATAATAAGTGAACAAAATAGCTGGGTAAGTGCTTCAGTGGTTTTTCAAACTCCTCGAAGGGGGTTTGAATATGATAGTGGTTCAAAAAGATTTCTAGATATAATAACTAATATCTAATGGAGGGAACTTAAAAAAAAAAGGTCAGGTGGTAGCTTAGGGTTGCAATTCAGATGCCAGAACTAGCAAAAGGTGTCCATTTAGTTTGACCTCCTCATTAGACAGTACTTTTGAGTCTAACTCTAGCATCTCTTGGTATGGTACCAAGGAAAGAAATGGGAAGAGTCTTGTGCACAGTCTTTAGACAGACTTTTTGGTTTTTCATCAGAATCATATCATCATTTCACCTAAGATGGAATCCAGATTCATCTCTTCTTGACTAGTTACATCCTCTGGTAAAGTTCTCTAAAAGGTTTTTCTTCCTCCCCTAGACTCCACTAATAGTGATAATTGATTAATTGATTCAAGACAAAAAAGTTGGGTTGTATTCCTGGCAGAAGTCACTGTGAACCAAGATATTTTTATACAAAAAGATGTTTGAAAATGAATTATGGGAGAAGATCAGGAATAAATGCTCTTCTTAAAAGAAAAAAAAAAAAAGAATATTGGTTAAAACTCAGATGTCTGAACCAATTTCCTTGAAGAAGTTATAGGCAATATCAGTTAATAAAATCAAAAGGTTTTTAAGAGTCAAATATAATTCCCTACATTTATATGGTTTGTATAACCTTATGCAACTTAGCCCAGCTCAGCAGTAAAAATAGAGAGGTTTTGCTACAAAACTGAACTGTCCAGTATTCAAACATTGCCCCACTGTTTAACAGGATGCAATAGTAAAAGGCAAGCTATGCATTAAAAAGAAATACAAAAATGGTTGACAACAGAAACATTTTTCTATAGCAATGTTCATATGAAATTGAAATAACTATTCAAGTTAAATGGCTAACCTTCATACATATGGCCCGTGCAAGAATTAAAATTTATTCTATATGAACAGAAGACTTTTCATTCTTTTTGAATAATTGTTTAAAAAATATTCCAGTCCAAATTATGAACGTCAAGCCTACAAAATGTTATTTTTAAACATCAAGCTGTTTTCTTTTACTTAGAGAGGAGCCAAGGAATAAATTGCTAAATATAGTTTATATGTTGGAAACAGTGACACAACCTTCATTCTCTTGGTGCTGTAAAATATGTAACTTTAAATACAAATTTTACAGAACAGTATTTTGCTCAACAGAGATTTCATTTCACTGAGTGAATCACATTAATAACACTTAGCTTATATAGTGCTTTTCAACTGTGGATCTCCCAGCACTTTACAAAACGTAAATTCATTACCAATATTTTACAGAGATGCAATAAAGGGATTTGCTGAAGGTTACACAGTGAGTTAGTAACACAGCTGCTGAAGGAGTGAAGTCCCAAAATCTTGTTCCTTGCCTATTAGAAGACAATGAACTGTACATTAATTGGGTTTTTGCTCTTCTTTCAGCATATGTCACTGGAAAAACACCCTGAGAATTTATTACAGTGAAGCAAACCAAGTCAGGTCTCGTGCAACACTTTGTGATCCAGCCACCTCATACTTGTTTGCCCTATTTACCATTGTGATGTCTACATGAACAACCGAGAAAGCCAGGTGTGAAACACCTATACACAGAACAGTCCCTGATGAAGGAACTTACACTCAAACAAGACCGGGGAGAGGGGAAAAGAGAGAGAGATGTGGCACTGAGCATTTGACAAACGTCCAACTGAGTTTAATACACCTCAAACTTTTCCTGTGGGTTACCTTAGGAATGAACAGCTTGGTGGAATGACAAAAGGAGGAAGAAGAGATGAAATGAGAGGATGGATTGGAGGGGTCTGAATAAAAACAACAATAGAGAAATAGTCTGGAGTGGTATATTCAGCCATGGTCATGGCTTTCTTCAGGGATCGTTCCAGCATCAGTCACGACATGACTTTTCCTCCTACCTTTCTAATATGGGGGCTGTCCCATACTAAAGGGTAGGGAGAGAATGGGAGGTGTTAGAAATGAAGACAAAAGGAATTCATGAGTAGAAATGCCTTTAGCCGCTATTTCCAACCCTTCCCCACATAGTAGTATCTGTGTTTGTTACTCCCTGTTGGCTCCTTAGTGGGCTCAGGGAGACAGTCTGGGGTACTCCCACCACTTCCCAAAAGATAGTTATCATCTTCCTCATAAAAATTATCTGCAATTGATAGGAACTTAAATGGAGACAACAAATGGCATGACCCCCAAGTTATCTGTATTCTGCAAAACAACACTGTCTCCAGAACTAGTGGACTGCTATTTTTCATCAGAAACTGGACTCAAAAGAGTCAAGTATTTGGAAAAAAAATTAAAAAGTGAATACAGCATGGTGGATAACAAAGAATTCATGATCTTGATCTCAGACTCTTTGGTAGAAAACAAATAATCTATTCTTCAGGTAGTTTTCTAAATTCCTAACTTTAATGATTAAAGGAAGGGATTCTGGCCTCTCCAAACTCAAGTATCAGAGATATAAATTTGAAGGACGTATTCATTTCAGACAGTCACACGGGATTTGGGTGGATGTAGTTGGGAGCAGAATGTGTTTGAGGAAGCAGTGTGTTAGAGCACACTTGCATCAGCTCCCAGAATTCTTGAAAAGAAAAAAAAAAGTTTTCTGATACTTCATTTACAGTCTTGCTTTTAGCAGTACAATAAAATCCTACATATCATACCCTTGACAGATGTGGAGTGGTGTGTCTCTACATAAATAGAATTAATTAGATCATTGATTCACAGCAGCTGAAAAACCGGCCCTCTATTCTACAGTACATGCCAATGTTATTACACAAACAATAAGATTTGCTTAACAAAAATATAACTCTGGTCTTTTCAGGTATCACTGATACTTGATTGTTTCGAGTATTGGCTTTCTGACAGGGTTTGGAATGAAGCCATTTTTATTAATTTAGTTATTTTTGCTGATATAAAAGGTCGTCTATCATGTTAATGATGTATCGGTCTGTGGTACCACCGAACAATAATTACAGAATGTTCCTAATAGTAAATCATTTGTCACAATCAGAGCTCACTACAACAACCTTTTGTTGAGCAATAGAATACATTAGGTGAATAGCAATACACCTTTATGCTTACCAATTAAAGGATCCCACACATACAGAATTTACATGAACTTTAGAGTGAAGTATCATGAATTATGAACTGCTGCTTAGAATATCTTGCTAGGTATAGAACTTGTGGCTAATTTTTAAGTTGTCAAATCATTTATATGTATCTTTTCAAGTATAATTGGAGCTGCAGACAGATTTCCCAGTCTGTCAAATCAGAAGTGTTTAGAAAATTTCAGAGGATCAGGGACTTTGAAAATAGACACAAATAAATATTTAAAAGACCAGCTAATCTATTCAGAATGCAAATGTGTCCTGTCACTCTATTGCTCCATTTAGATAGTGATAAAATTTCTTCTTGTTTTATCCATTTGGTGAAAACTGTAAAAAGATTTTAGTTTAGGAAAGAGAATTCCAAGCTCTAATGACAGGTAGTACATGAATTACTGGCTGGTCAACTATGGAGAACAATTTGATCACACCCTGCTGGAAGGTCGATTTCAGTTTCAGCTGCTGAATGTCATTAAGATATAGTAATAAACCAGAAGAGAAACTTTTAGCACTTCCTTATACTCACGGAGTTGCCACATGAAGTTATGCGATGAAGGTGGTTCATGAATTAGTCTGCTTTAAAATGGACACTGAATCATAAATAAATTCAAGAATTCCTGGGTTTGAATAGTCCCTGCGCATGATTTTAAGGGTCCAGGTTTCGTTCAGGTTCAGTAATCGTGTCCTTCTCTTTACCCCATAATAACATGTAAAAAGGAAAGGCCATAGCTCTCACTGGTGTTACGTGCATTATGAGCCATTAAATCCTTGGCCACATGAGCCCAGTAATGCCTTGATTGGATAGATTAAACCAAACCTGAAAACAGATATTTTTTTTGGAGGTTCAGAGGTTTCATTCTCACGCTGCCTCTTGCAGATGCTGGATTGAGTCAGCGTGGATTTGCCAGACCACCATGAGACCTCCTCTTCCTTTGCAAGGTCCTTACATGCTTCAGATCAGGGCCATCTACTGGGTACTTCTCCATGCCGAATTGCTGAGCCTTCCACCCCTTAGGCGAAATGAGACAAAAATAAGAGAAAAAAAAAAAAAAAGAAATAGATGAGCTGCCACAACAGTGCTGTACTCCACCCATATGCCTCAATTATCTCTCCCAGGCCTCCACAACACCACACGCCACATCAGGAGCAGCAGAGGGACTACCAATGAGTAATTAAACCTCTTATTGCTTTGCATGGCTGAGTAGTTTTCATAACAGCACTGCACAAAACTTGAGATTCGCAGATTTTTATATAAGCTCCTCAACATTTCTGCTTGCCTCTCTCTCCTTTTTTAATTTCAACCGTTAGAATAAACTTTACTGTGAACTGCTGGGAATAAGAGGATTTGAGCAGGCAAATGCTAAGATGATTGTTCATTAAACCCAATGACTTTGAAACTGCCTCTGTGTCAATTAAAATAAAAACTGTCAAATGCGTTAAAAGAGCAGCTTTGTATAATAGGAACTCTGTTGAGTTTATTGGCAAAGAAAAAGAGCCATTCCGGGAGGTTATGCAGAGGAAAATAATACGTTCCGGTTAGGAATGGTGTCCCAGTCTCTCCTGAGAGTAAGGAAAACTCTCTCCTCCTGAGTAAGGAAAACTGTACACAACGTATGTATCAACATAAACTTACACACAAACACGGTTGCTGGACAGCTAGAGAAAGAAGGGGTTTGGCCTGTTACTTTTGTTTTTCCAGTGTTTTTTTCTCCCAAGCTAACAATTAGGATTAATTGTCAACTTATAAACCACCGGGTTTTGTTTTGTTTTGTTTCTAACTGGATGCAGATTTAACACTTCGTATAACTTAAAAATGCCATTTTGTTACAGTAGCCAACCAATCCGACAGGGGATCTTCACGCCTGCGTGTCAAGTGTCAAACATAAAATAGCTGTAAAATGGGACAATAAAAAGCGTGTTACTGTAGGATTCTGACAGCCCCCGCGCTTGGCAATTAGTGAGCCTTCATAACAATTAACAAAATTGAAATCAGATTGAAGAAGTGTGGGTGGGTAGGAGGGACGTGATAGACGTGCCTTCCTTCTGCAAATGCCCTTCTCCTCTGCGTTGTGGCAATATGTACGTGCAGTGGCCAGTTCTGGACAAGGAGAAAACAAACACAAAGAGAAGTAACCGGGTCCCTTTGGAAGAAATGATGTTGGGTCCACAAGGGGGTAGAAAGGAGAAGGGAGAGGGGGAAAATCTTACCCCCAAAAAATTAGAAAATTCAAATGTCTCTTCCCCCATCCCCATGCACATCACCCACCCCTCACCGTGTTCTGTCCAGAAGAAAAATCCCTCAGCCGCAATGGTTGTTTTTATTAAATTCTCCTCAATAAAAAGCTCAGGCAGGATTTATTAGGTACTCAGGGCGGACGTTTAGTATTTCGCCAGTTATTAAGTGAAAATCAATAGAAAGCAAAGAAAATGGAAGTCACTGCACTGTTAGCACGCTGTTGTCGCCCAGATATTATGTCGGCTGTCTTGTAGATTCATGACAGACGAAAGCGGCCGGGAGAGAACTCTTTCTGCTTACATTGCAGGAGCCAAAGTGGGGTTATTCATTAGATCAGGCAGCTGGCCAGATGGATTTCCAGTTCAGTTTTACCATTTATCTTAAAAACGCCTGTATCGAGTGAGAAAGAACACTGATATTATGTGATATCGATGGCAGCTTTATGTATCTAAATCAGGATTTATTGTTATTTTGTTCTGAAGACCTTTTTTTCTCAAGAAATACCATTTCACTGGAAGAAAATAATAGCTAAAACCTTGTCAAAGATAACCTTTCATGTTGTTCGTGCACCGCTGGCTGTAAAACAAATAGAACCCAGGGTATAAATAGGTTTAACCACATCCTTACAAATCATTCCCTTTAGGATTTTCTTTCTTTTTCTTTTTTTTTTTTAATGGTACAAATGTGGGTTTTGGTCATTAGTTGTTTTTCTTGCCAGTAATTTAGCTATAAATAACGTCAGCATTTGTTTTAATTGCATTAAAAAGCACTAGAAGTTTTATGTCTCTGGAAGGCCAGAGCAGAAGGGTTTTTTTTCAGTGGGTGGGTTTGGGGAGGAATTTTTTTGGAGTTTTTTTGCTTTTTGCTTTTTTTAAAGCCTCCCTCTCTGTTACCAAACTTTTCACCCAGATCATCACAACAGAAGCAACAACAGCTGTTCTACCATAAAAAAATGTGTTTTTAAGAGACAGGACCAGATCTCTGAAAGAGATTAGCTCCTGCTCAGACATCTAAAGGAAAAGTGCAGCTTTTCAAAAGTTTTCAACATTCAGCAAGTTCCATTTTCTCCAGATCGTAGAGCCCTTTCGCAGGACTGATTTATTTTTGCCCTAATCAGGAACAGAGTGCTGCTTGTCCTGAACCTCATCTCCCTTCCAAACGTGTGATCGCAATAGCTATAGCATGAAATGCCATACCTTCTGAAAACACCAGGTGCTCGATTTGAACCCTATGTAAATAGACACGAGATTCAGCACTCTGTGAGACAGCAGCTGTTGATTGCACCAGATCTGATGAACAGTGCGGACACACCATGGCTCAGTGGTGGCAATCCTAGCATGTTTCCCTGCATGTTTTGCTTGCCGGCCCACAAATAAAGCTCCACACTCAAAAACCTCATACCTCAAAAGTCAAAAATAGAACGGAATTAAATAAAACATGTGTTGCCAATCTTTAAATTATTTGAAAATTAGTTGTGAGAGGTGGGGATGGGATCAATGGCCTTTAAGGTAAGAACAATGGAGATGTGATTTAGTGGGCTTCTGTGTCTGCCCACAGATTAAGCTGAAAAATGTCAAATGGGACACACGAAGTAGACTTAGAGATGAGCCATCTCCATGGCTCAGGCCATCTTTATGCACCAAGGCTTTTCATTTCCTTTCCTTCCTCTTAACAGTGCTGTTATTAAACATCTTGACTCCTGAGTGAACAGCGAGTTCAACCCATCCAGGTCCATCCTGGACCATGGCAGCAGCATCCAGGCTGTCCCAACCAGGCTCTGAGTCTCTCTTTGAGAGACTGAAACATGTTTGTCATGACTCAAACAGCAACTTCAAAACACAACCTTTAGTCAGTCATCCTTCAAAGGGTGTGAAGCCTGTGGAGCACAGGAAAAAATAAAAAAGGCACTGTGAATCAGGCAGATACATACAAGAGAACTTACAAAGTTGTAAATAACATCACAGCCCTGGCAGGAAGAAACAGAGTGCATTGCTTTTACAGTTTTTTCCTCTTTTCCTTCTGAAAGTGTCAGCCCGTCACCGTTTCATTGACGTGCTGGACAGTTTCCCCTAGCTCAGATATTTTTCTAGGACCTTTGAGTTTTTAGATTGCCTTTGAATCCACTGTAACACGGGAAGAGGAAACTATTGTGTCTAGGATGGAGTTGCACATGTATGCTCTTCCCCTACCGATAGCTCAGCTATTGTTATCCTGCAAAATCCTTTGATTTAGCAGCAAATCCCAGCCACCCCCACTGTAGATGTTTAGAGAGGTAGTGGCAAAAGCAAAGGCTTTTTCTCAGCCACAAAGTTTTTCTTTCTTCTTTTCAGAAAAGTCTTTAAATACGGGGTGGAAAAAACTTACAATCACCATGCATGTTAATTTTTCAATACGGTGAGACTTGTTCCTGCTGGAAAACCTCTCAGAGTCACTTAAAGGCAAACTGGACATGGTGAAAATCCATTGTTAGTGCAGGACACTGAAACTCTCTGTAGTGGTGAACATTCAAACTTAAATTCTTTTTAAAATGATCTTTCACCTAGAAAATTAGAAGCTGTTCCTCATATCCACCCAGAGCATTTACAAGATACAGGACAACATGAATGCAAACAAAGGAAGCATCACCCAACTTTTTTTAGACGCTTTTTGTGTATATTTTGCTAGAAAACTTGGTTGAAGTTCCTACTGATAAAGAGGCACAGCAGAAACCTGAATCTGGAAGTCCTTTATCCCAGGTGAAAGCTGTACAATAGTCACGGTAGCTTTAGATTTTATATAGCTATAGGCACTGCTTCACTGCAAGTCTGGAAAATGTTTCTGTTTATTTGTATTCAGCATCACTCAAAATACGTTTCTATCTAACAAAGTTTCGCATGAAATAAAACCAGTCAAGCAATGTCTCTCTAGGTAAGGAAGAGAGTGATATTTAAATGTCTGTTTTGCTTAGCTTCTTTTAGAGACTTGAATTTGTGTCCCCCATAGAGTGTCAGCTGAGTTATTCGTTACTCTATGATGGAAAGAACTTTCATTTTGACCAAAGTGGCATGTAATGGTCAACTAATTCCCGAGGTAATTGTTTTTAATGCAATTCTGTGTCTTCAACCAAAACATTTCAACATTTACAAAATGATAGTTTAGTTTAGCTTAGTTTTGTTTTGTTAGAAAAAAATATTCCATAGGCTTTTCTTTCTTGATATACAGCTCTGGTGTCCTCTAGTACTTGCACTTATAATTCTATGACTCTGTAAAACAAACTGAGCCATCTTTGTCACAGAAAGATGGTTTGCCTGGGTGTGCTTTTTCTCTAGTGAATTTCCAATGTCTTTTTCTTAAATCTGCTTTTGAAATGTGACATTTATAACGAAGCTAAGGAAAATACAATATATTCCCTTTTGTTCAAGGCGGAAAAGTTGTCTCCCCCCCTAGAAGACTATTACAGATATATTTTCCAAAAATTAAAACTTTCTAGTAGTAAAACATGCAAAACATTTTTTAGCAGTTTACAGCTTGCTGTCCCCTGGTGCTGAGCCCTGTTCACACCCATGGGATGGGCAGCCTCCGCATCTATCCCTTGTGTCTTCCATCTCATGCTGCCTCCACTGTCTCTCCCCCTCACATGTGCACCTCAACAGTTTGTGAGGAAAGCCAGACTATGAGCTCTACCAGGAGACCCTTGCAGTCTGCACAGTGTTGGCCAGAGTTTTCCACATCAGTCCCAGGGCGGGAACTCAAAACTGAGATGAAGTTTTCTTTCCCCCCTCTCCCCACCTTCTCCAAGCCATTTTACTCAGTAGTTTTCTCAGTGAGAACATTAAAAAAATACTAACACCTGATTTGATTAGATCAAGGCTTGCTTTTCTTTTTTTGAGAATTGTTAATAAAATCACACTTCTAAAAAAAAAAAACAGGATGGAATGTAAATGCTGCACTAATTTAATTACACTTTGGCGCTGGGAGACACTAATGTAAATATTCTGGTGAGTAGGCCTAAGACACTTGAAGTAATTACTTAAAGGCTTCCTTTCAAAGAATCTCCCCCTTTTTATTAAATGCCTTTTAACATTAGCACTTTCTTCCTGACAAATTAAATGAAATTTCATTACTCTCCCTGACTTAATGGCATGAGGCTGCCTGCTGCAAGTGCGAGTTAACCCTCTCTGGACAGAAGACACAGAGTTTGTGTGTTCTGGTCGGCTCCAGGTGTCACCACGCCACCCGAACATCCTCCCGGCTCCCCATCATCATCCTCAAACACAACTGCAAGCTTTTCCTTGCACCCCGTGGCCCAGAGTATCCCAGCTATCAGTCCATGGATGCTTGCAGCCCAGATCAACTGCTAGGCATGGGATGGTATCCAGCTCTTCACTTTCTCCAGGTTTAGGGAAGCGCAGGTTGATGCTGGGAGTTGAGCCTAAAGGATCCTTAAGAGACATGTCCATAAAATTAAAATCCTTATCAGGCTTTTTGTAGAATCAGTAAAACACAATATTAGAATCATATTTATATTGATCATCAGACTGGGTAGATTAAGATTCCAGCATTTCATGACACTACAAAACTTCTAAAATATCACAAATCCAGGACCACAGGCACCTTTAACACTGTATTCATGTACTCACAAAGAGAATTGAGAGAGAAGCGATGTTGCTAATCAATATCTGTGTGAGCAGATTTACTTTTTGATCAAAGTCCACTTGACCAGTCCATTTTGTAACTTCCCCCCCCCTCATTGATTTCTCTTTAAATTAAATAAAAGTGGGGTCAGGTTATCTCCTGTTTTATTTACATACCTACATAGCATCCACAGATCCCACCAGGCCAGCTGCCAGCCAAGGCAACTGGTGACAAACTCTCTGCCATGCTGTTTATATCCTGTACCCACAGCAACAGGAGCTTAGCAAAGCTTTTAGAACACCTGTGAGAGCCAACACTCATTAGCTGGCAAAGAAAGTGAAGAAGCAGCGAAACAATAGGCGCCTGTGTGGGGCAGTTCCCTGAAGGGAATTGCATCCTTCGGATATCTCCTAAAACGTGACTCTCAGAGGTGGGCAGAGCCTAGCAAGTCAGGACTCACTCAGCCCTCCGGAGGGTTTGCTGTTGGGGGCTGCAGTAATTTCACCCCTCAGACAAATTCTGACCCTGCAAGGCTGCCAGTGTGGTCTGGCGTCCACAGGATGTTGCCTCTCTCTTTGTGTTTCTTCTTCCACTCCCCTATAATTTTGAGATTACCAAAAGACCACTTTAGAGTCAGCCAGCCACCTTCACGTTGCTTCACGTTGACTTTTTCTACAGCTTACTTTCCTGCTACTGCCTTATCGCTTGCATTATTGTCCCACCAGGCTATTGTTATGTGAGGATAGGGGTTGTGGGGCTTAATTGTTGCCTCCAAATGGAGCTGATGGAGAGTGGACGGCTTCAGTTGAACATCACTTGCAGTTCTCACCAACATGTCTCTGGCAAGGTTCAAGCAAGTCAGCAAACTCTCACTGTTTTACCCCAACTGAGAATCTGGCCTTACATATAAATAGGAAAAAAAAAAATAATGAGCTGCCATATCCAAATCAATTCTGTCCTGCCTGTTGGAGCTGCCAGCAATGGAGGAAATTTATGCTAGTTTTAATAATGGCTTTAAAAAGTTCTTTGATGAAAAATTACCTCTGGGTCTGCCTCTTTTGAGCATGCTTCACCCATAGTACATGAGCTACCAGTGCCAATTTCCATCTTATCACAGATGTCCTTTCTCAGAACGCAGAGTATTTGGGACTGAAAACAAGGGCCTTGCAAACTCAAGTTCACATGGAACATTTTTTTTGGCAGGGTCCATAGGTCAGCCTATAAAGAAAGAAAATATCTCTGTTTTCTTCTGCAGAGTTATCAGATTTTGAAAAGAGAGCTTTCTCCTCTTGTGAGGTCCAGGTAAAAGTTCACCCATTCCCTGGCTGCTTGCTTCTGACAAACAAAAATTAAGGACCTGAAAATAACTATTTTATCTGAAAAAATGCTAAACATCCCAAAACAAACATTCAGCTGTGCCGCTGCCAAATTCCACAAGTAAGAGAGCTGCAGGCCGAGACAGCTCATGTCTCACTGGGGAATAACGGGTAAAGTTTGGCCAGCTGCCCCTTCCAGCCCTTCGGGGACCCACAATCCAATTGCAGTGTCTTAGCGGATGTGAATTTCAAGGTTACACCTGGGTGTTCAAGGGCAGGGCCAAGTGTAATCGGCACTTAGATCATAGATTAATCTTATTTGCCATCTATTAGGTTTGATTCCTGCTTCCCGCTCTCCCTCCCTAAAGCCAGGATTATTGTGATAGTTTAAGATAATGGATTCTAACGGAAGAAAGGTCACGCAGGCATTGAGATTTGGAACCTTAAGATAATATGATTAATCTAAAAGCTTCTTTCTAAAAGGGGAGGGGATACTCTCATACGTTTAATTGAAGGGAGAGAGCGAGAGAGAGGGAGGGAGGGATGGAATTAGCAACATGAAAGGAGGAGTGAAGGATCTTACTTTTTGTCAACTGCAATTAATTAACATAGTAAGGAAATGCTCTTCATTCATTTTCAAGCTGATAAATGAGATTCCTTCTTTTTTAATCCCTAAAATGATGATTATTCTATTTTTAGACTTTTATTGAAAATCGTTAATTGGTAATAAACATGCATATTGATTTTCACGGATACAAAAGTGAAAACTATCTGGAACACACGCAGACATACACGTAAAAATTCATACACTGAAGAATGGAAATTGCTGTATAAATGCAATATTCTTGTATCAGGTGCTTGGCTTTTATGTATACTGTAAGAAAACTCTACAATAGAGAAATAGATTGTAATAAGTTTATAGTAGTAGCCAAAATGTTCCGGGGACTGTGGAGAGAGACTCACTGTCCCAAAGAACCAGCAATACTATATTGTAGTGCAGTACTACATAATAAAACCTTTCCTTAGTTATTTATACTGCCTGAGATTATCAGATAAAGGAATTTGAGAACAAAGAAATAGTCCCTTTGTTATTTATGCTGTTTATTTACTTGGGCATTTGGATAACCAAATAAAAAAATCAAATCATGTCCTTATGTTCTGCACATGTCACTGCAATACCACAGGAATTTTTTCAAATATTTTTTGAAAAATGTGTGTCATATTTCTATTTCATTTTTAAATTATAAAAATATTTCTCTTAAGATTTATAAACAACCACCAAACACCACTAAATATGTTGCAGGCCCAAATCAGAATTGTTATGAAGAGCAATTTAAGTATGATGACCCTGGCCACCCACTGAATAAAAATAATAAAATGTAAATACTTTTTAACTGACTCCTGGCTATGAGATCTTTTGGTTCAAATGACATCCTTTCCTCACTGATCACGGTGACTACAATTTTTTTCCCCAGTCAAAAAAATTAAAATGAGGCATACAGACAACATTGATCCCACTCTCTAGGACTAAAAAACATATGGTTTATGGGAAAAAACACTGGAGTTGGGAATGCTGCAGGAACTAGAGTGTGTTCTGTACCTCTGGTTTCTGCTGTGTGGATTTAGAAATTTTCAGTCATATGTTACTTGAGGCTCTGCAGGGCAGCCCCTTAACTCGAGCACCCTAAAATGCCCCCCCATGCTCTTAGCCCATGTGCACATCCCCAGCACTCCCTCTCCACAGGCTGCCTGCACTGCCTGGAGCGGGGTCACACTGCTGCTGCTGTCCCTGTCCCCATGCAACACATGGAGCCTCTCGTTCTAATCCTCTCTCTTTATGACCAGTTTTGTCCCTTTTCACAATATATCCTCTCAGATCCTACAAGAGAAGAAGGGCGGGAGAATTTCCTCTCTCCCTGACCTTGCAGCCTGACTAAGAACTACTGGCGAGATTATTCCTAGAAACTCAAGAACCAAACCAAGTGTTACTGCTGCCGTGGCTGAAGGGTAATGTAATTAGAACTTGAGCTACGACTGCTTAATACAACCTGTAATAATAATATATGTCTATCATCATTCAGAGCTATTCTAAGACTCGGAGCAGTATTAAAAGCCATAGGAAATAATTAGTAGTGAAGAGGAATCATGAGTTGCAGCGTGCTGCATTCACACAAGAACCAACTGTAGAAGGCTTTAAAAATTACTGTCTCCAACATATGCCATCCCTGCAAGATCATCTATAGATAAGTTAATATAAGGAAAGATAAAATCCCCAGAATGGATTAAGCTATATATAAAGCTATATAATTCCTCAGATAACTGAGGTTAGGACACTAAACTGAGGGTGGAGCCAGAGAGGATGGAGCACTTAAGAGCTAAAAGTGGGTATGCAAAAGTCCATTGGTTGCTGCAGTTTTTGCACTCAGTTTGTTAAAATGTGAGATTTTCCCAGGTTACGTTGCTCTCTAAAGTGTTTCAGGATGTCACAGAGAACAGCAGAGAGAGCAGGTGAAGCTGCTGGGTGAACAGATCTGCAGCTACAAGGCGCCGATACACCTTTGGGAGGGGATGAGCAGGAATGTGTGGAGATATGGATTGGTCACGACTAGTGATGGACAGACACACAGATCAGTCAGGAACTCAATGTCCTTATGATGTACTTTGCAAGGAGCCATATTAACACACAGTTAATTGTGCATGAAAAATTTGAGAGCGCCTGTGTTCTTCATTACGGTTCTAACTCCCCTCTGCGGGAGTGTCATATTTTTGATGGTATTTTAGCCACGTTGCCAGTACATTCCTCCCAGAGACTGCATTTAACAAATGAATGCTGATAGTAGAAAAATAAATACATAGGCCAATCCCCATTTTCAGAACATACTCTATGAAGGTGCAAAAAGGGAGACCTAAAAAGCTGCCTGAAATTCATCATTTCAGACTGAAGGGCACAATCCGCTGAAACTCCTTAGGCAGGGACTTCAGACATTTAAACACACACACACCAGGAGCACAGGCAGTTCCACTGCCCTCAGTAAAAAGGTAAAGGTATTTCTGCCTATTTTGCTATGTCAGTACCTAAAATTTGGTGGCGTCAGGGAAAGTGGCTTTCACCCATCTCTCTCAGCATCAGGTCTTGTATTTTTAGAGGAGAATATTTCACAACTGGCTTTGAACTTCAAGTTCAAACAACCCCAGGTGTTCAAATTCAAAATGCCAAAATGTCTTTTATTTTGCCTTTTCTCCCCCAGTTTTTGCAGGATCTGTGACCCACAGATCTGCACTCAGGGATGACTTGGTTAAAGAGCCATAAATGGGACTTTGGCGTTCAGCAAAAGTCCTCCCCCAGTGAAGAAACATCAGCAAATCTCCAGGTTGCTGTTTCGCCTGTTGGTGGAGAAGGTACAAATACTTGCCATGCCAGGGGTACTCTGATGTTACCCAGAAACACGATAAACAACAGGGTATTTCTTACCCTCATGGAACAACCATCACTTTTTCCACCTAAAGACCTAACATGCAGGTAGCTTCAAAACTGATATCAAAACCAGAAAACATTTCAAGATAGGAATTAGTGGAATAAGTGACAAAATGTGTTTTTCACTCCAGAAAGAATGAACTAGAAAAGGAAAACAGCTCTCTTTAGGAGAGATTGTTCCCTCCCCTTTAAATCCGTGGGGTGCTCTGTAGTCTGGGACCCAGGGGTTTGCAAAGACAGGTACAAGCTCCCCAGGAAAGATTTATTTCCTAACCTCTGCAGACCAGAGGTAGATGTGGAAGTGTTGGTCCCCATTTCCTCTCGTTCCCACAGATCTGAGTCTCAAAAACTGCCATCACAGAACAACTGCCCGGACGCTTTCAATCACCTCAGCAGATAATGTCTTTGCCAAATATTTCCCTACTCCTCCCTCATTCAGCCGCGGGGCTTGTGTATGTTTTTCACCTTCCTTGGAAGTAGTTGTCAGTTCTCTTGAGCCTCTCCAGAGGAAAAGCCTCTGCCTAATATATGATGTGCTTATTCATCCCAGACGTAGGGCATATCATTCTCGAATGACTGACAAGCGTTCTAAAATGAAGAGAGCTCGAAGTGTGCTCTAATAGTGATGGGAAGCATTTCTAGTCAAACATAAAGCAAATTAATGTGAGCCCCCACTGCACCTTTAATCTGGAAATGTCATAAAGTAATAAGCAAAGTGACCCTGGCAATGTCTAAGGTTGGATTTCAATAGATTTACATCTTAAAGGGCAACTACATATTTTTAAGTAGTAGGGGCCAAATTCAGAACTCCTCTTCCACCACTGCAAATCTGGAGGGACTCCACTGATTTCAGGTACAGCAGAGATCAGAGGATGATCTTATAAGTCTTCATTACAATAATGCTCATCTCTATGTCAGTGACCAGCTCCCCCATTAAAAAAAAACAATGCCCTCAATATCTCTCATTAACTTCAGAAGGGGCAAACTCTGCATGGCCTGCTTGTCTCATTTCAAACTAGTTTCATTAGAAGTATATTTAATTAACACATTCTTTTGATTAGCATTCAGAATAAAAAGCTGTTTTGCACAGCTCCCAAATCAGAAGATTCAATAATACAGATAAAAAGCAATAGGCTACAGGTCACATCCCAGCGCAGAAGCAGCAGTTTTCTTCCAGAAACAGAGTATCAATCCAGACTGGAGCCTCCTCTTACTGCAGTAACACTATGTTTTCCAGGTAAACAAATAATGAATAAATATATAGAATATCCAAAGCAATGACATTTGAGAAAATTCTTAAAATAATCTATTCCCTCTTCTCCATCAGTCTTACTTAGGACCCTTTTTCTTCCTTCTCAAGACCTGTTTTAGGTGGAGAAGACCAAGAAACACATTTCCTAGCTAGATTCAATGTTCTTTGAGCTAATTCGGAGGCCCAAAGGGGTGAACATTGATGATGAAGAGCAAGTGGCAATGACTCCTATGAGCTCCACAGTATCTGATACCATAACCTGAAGGAGAAATGTGCACTTGGTGGAAAGAAGGTTATGTGCGTTGGGGTAACCAGCTTCTGTCTTCACAGCATTTGTTATCTTTATTTGCATTCTCTGCATGACCCAGGCCAGGGTCAGCCCACACCAGCTGGTACAGAAACCTGAGGTCCTCTCGTAAGTCTTCTCCCGCTATGGTCATGCTTCTGCTGCATGTTATATGGAGCCATCCCTGCCTATAGGACATGATTTCAGAGAAAAATTTATTTTATCCACAATTGGGCATCCTCTCTAAGTGAATGCATTGTTTTTCTCCTGATGTGAACCCAAGGTGAATTAATATGAAAGCACTTGTGGCTCAGGAGACCAAAGGCTAGGAGCAAAACAGGGAGTAAAGCAAAATGACAGCGTTGCCACATAGTTCCATCTCCCGCAAAAGCAGAGCTCTGCTTTAAAAGGCAATGCATGCTCAGGGGATGGAAACTCAGGAAGCATTAAAAAGTTAATACAATTCAACACTTTACACAAAGATTTCATGTTAAAGACATCTATTTATTTCTACACTAGAAAAAAAAAAAAAAAAAGGAAAGAAAAGAAAGATGCATTTTTGCATTAATCCGCTACTCTACCTGCCATTTTCTCTAAAACACAGAAAATTATCAGGAAAAGATTGAAAAAGAAAGGGAAAAAAAGGCATCGAGTAGCACATATATCATTGTATTTGTGTGCTTTCACTCAATACAGGATTACATTTCATTTAAAATCATTCCAGGGTTTGGAAAAGAAAAGAAAAAAAAAAAAAAGAAAGAAAGAAAAAGGAAAAGAAAAGACATTGGGATAATAGGCTTTTCCCTGGAGGTTCCAAATAAAGACAATTTTACAATATTCAAGTAGGCACATCACCCAGGTATAGTTTTGCTTCTTGAAATTCCAGTCACTGGTCCCACTCTACCGAGGAAATGGAAAGACAAAGCTGTGCAAAAGCATGGGCCGTCCAACGGTCAGGGCAGAGGAAGGAAAGACAGACCCTTTGGAGCATCAGCCGCAGACTGGCAATGTAGCCCTGAGGCTGTCGCGAACTCCTGGTGTTCAGAAGTGTCAGGGATAACTCCTGTTTAAAACAGTGGGATCTGCAAGAACTGTGCACCTCCAGAGGGGTGGGGGAAGTCAGGCTCTGAAATGCTATGGTTTCCCCCAATGTAAAATGGGGTTAATCATACATTCCTAACTCACAGGGGTGTTGTGAAGATTGATCAGTTAATGTTTGTACAGAGCTTTGGAAATGTAAAGTGCTATATAAATGCTAAGGATTATTATGTTCCACTCTTTCTCTGCAGCTGAACCCTTTGGGGAAAAGGAAGAAAAATCTATTAAAAAGTGCTACTTGCATTTTATATCTCTGCCTCTTTTTCTCTTCCTTTATGCTTTTAGTAATTGGGGCGGGGGGTGGGGGGGAGGAATCTTCAAGAAGGAGTAGTGGGCTCATGTTCTGATTACTCTGTCAGTCTCCCTCACCAGTAGCCAACCTCGTTTTCATTCATACATATTTAAGATGAGATATGACATCCTTTAAAATACATATATATCCCTGCAGTTAGTGTTTGAGTTCAAACCACAGCTTCTAGTGCAGGATTTGTCCCTAACCCATCCTCAGTTAGAGCATGGTGGCATCAGCTGTAGGGCTTGTGGACCAGGTCTTCTGCTTGGGCTTTGGCTTCCCCCAGGAACTGGCTACCGGACGATTAGCCTGGTGGTCTACTCCATCCCTAACTGAAGTTTAAGGTAAACGTTTAGCCCTGTGAGAAGTGTCTAGCTCATGTTGACTCATGTCTGCGAGCCCTAAGTGTAGGTTTCATGGTCAGAAGGCACCATTGGAAGATACCTTTAAATTGTAAGATGTGGAAAGAAATACAGTTCACAGAGTCCATTTTGTCAAGCCCAAGAATATCTGTAGAGTTATTGGGCCAAATACCTTCTATCCTCTCAGGCAAGATAACACAACTGTACCTGAATGAAGCTTGTTCTAGAGCTAAATCCCCTGCCTTCTACATAAAACCTTTAAAACATACAAGCACAGGGTGGCTATAGGTGTGCATGAACGATGCAGTCACTCTGGGCATATCCTACAAGAGAGAAGACTCCTTCCTGGAGATCACACACACACACACCCCCGCAAAGCTTCAGCATCTCCCTCACGCTGATGCACAGTGGACATTATCCTGCACACCACACATGTACAGAGCCCCTCGACCTCTCCCAGCCATCTCTCCCACTTTGGATTAGACCGTTAATACACTGAAACCAGTGGGAAGATTCCCGCTGGTCATCAGTCACAGTAACCCCCTTTGGATGCAAAGCTGATTAAGTTGCTTATGATCATACATGGACTCAATGGCTAAACACTGGCAGCTGGCACTCACACGCACCCTCCAGCCCCGCTGCAATTCACAGCAAGCACGCTACGCCTCCTGAAAAGGCATGGAAGAAAAAAGTAAGACCCAGGATAAACATCTGCAAATCAGAAAAGTATCAGAGTGCGGAATTAAACTCTCATTTGCAACAGTAATTGAATCAGAGGATCTACAAGAATAAATAAATTAAAAGAAAGACAAAACCACAACACAAATAGTCTCAATAACACACTTTGGCCGACACTGATCTTGTTGCAACAAGGTTTTAATAAAGGAATGGACCGCTTTTTTTAAGCAATACCCCCTCTCAACTAAAATCCTCTGCAAGTAAGAGCTTTATTATCTCCAATGTCTTGGCAGCCACTAGAGGAAAGGTCACTTAATAAAGTGCATTTATTCCTCATTGCAGGAAAACAATATGTCATCCCTGTGTTCATTATTTACCAAATTGTCTTCATTTTTTTCTTCACCTGCTGGGCTTTTGGCTATAAAAATAAATAATATTATAAAACTAAGCCAGGTATTTTCAGGAAGGATCAGAGTTTGTCAAACAAACTCAGTTCATAGAGAGTGAAGGAGAGTGAAAATGAGAGCGCTGGTGCTAAATGATTCATCCTCAGGAAAAGACATACAGTTAGAAATGCGGACTGGGAGAGGGCTAGGTTTAAATAAGATGAGAAAGAGTCATAAACTGTGAGTGTAATCACTGCTAATAGCTCAAAATACATGACAGATAAAAGCTGAAAAGAGAGTTTAAAAAGTAAAAGAAAAATAACCTAAGTCATTGCATCATTTCAGGATTTTCTGATCCTGTGATAACACTTGACCAAAGCAAAATTCAGATCTGAATTTTCTTGTTCAGGACCAGAGTCTAAATTATCAGTTAGCTTAATGAATCCCTGAAGATAATAAAGATAAAAATCTCCAATCTGATTACGGATTTCAGGCTCTTCGAAGACATTGCCTAACAGCACAAATACTCAACAGGTTGTAGGGTGTAAGCATCCCTGTCACTTCTTAAAAAATCTCACATACTGGAGATTCATATATTCGAACACTGTAATTCTTTTAACAGTGTTTTCTTCCCCCAGCCTCTCATTTTCACCTGCATACACCCTCAGTCTTGAGGGGAATGAAATGACACAAGGTAAAGCTAGAAGGAGGTTAAAAAGATTACATATCTCAACATGATTTTTTTCAGCAACAATTTGAATTTTTATCCCTTATATTTTTCAACCAGCTCTAGACAGAACTAATAGGATATGCGTCTACCACATCTGCGACTTTTTAATTTGTATATGTTGCATCCTACTTCCCTGCTCTCCATCTGCTTGTTGTCTTTTTAAGCTACGATGGTGCAGCAAGTCTTACACAGGCAGAGGCTGAGGGGATGGAGTCCGTCTGCCCATATGCCCTTTCCAAATCACAGCTTGCTCTGCAGAAAAGGGATATGTCTCTCCATCCTTCTCACAGTGTCAACTCCATGGGACTAAGACCTAGGGCTGGGGGAAGATTTCATGATGATGAGGCATTATTTAAGATCCACCAGCATCCCTTTGTTGCAGGTTTAAATGTAGTAAAATCGTCCTATTTGGAGTCTCCATGAATTTCTTTCTTGATTTTAAACAGTTTGACTGGCAAAACTCAGCTTGTGCACACAGTGCATCCAGCTCCACGCTACACAGTGCAGGTGGAAGTTAGGGGTGCATCTACAATGTAAAACCAAGCCTTTAGGGGTTTAATATGCCAGCTTGAATAACTCCTTTGGTTGAAGTTTATTAAATCCAGCCAGCAGACTGTCTGATTGCTAATAGGATTTCCAGTGTAATATCTCCTTGTAAACAAAATACTGCAGTTATCTGCTGGACATCTAACTTGCATGCATGTGTGCGCATGTGCACGTGTGGCACTTTGAATCTCTTTTCTGCATTTATTAAGCAACAGGAAGTAATCCCCTCATGGTGCAGCCAAATACAAAACGTGAAAACTCTTTAAAGCAGCCTGTAGGACACAAAGCAAATCCCTCTAAAAAACAGGTCCTTGGTATAAAATTTAGTAAGTTCTTCAGGAAGCATAGAAAGATATTTGACCTTTTATTCACATCAGGAGCAGAGCTGTCTTTCTTTTCCTTCCATCCACCCTTTCTTTTTCTCCCCACAGCCTACAAATATACACTACCTTGTTTCACCATTTGATCTTATGCCTTGTGCCTTATACCCCTATGACATCACACTGGCCAGTGTCCCTCTCAAGTGCCAGGATTATCAAACATTTTTGTTATTAAGTCGGCTCATCACAACGATCATCACTTCGAACCATCACAGTACACACAAGGAGTCCTGTGTTAAGTTGTAGAGTGCAGGATTTATTTAAGCTGCCATGGAAACCAGTGATAACGTTTTGTTGTAATACAGAGGTAGGAGACAACTAGATTGCTTACTTTTTCCTATTTACTTTTCCTTCACTTCACTAGGCATCTACAGAAGCCCGCTTTCTGTACTTAGACTTGCTCACTGCTTTCAAGTGGGACAAATTATCTGCATGGGTTGTTCTGATCAAGGTATTTTATATTATCAGATAATAATCTTCGATATGTCACTGCCATCTTAAGTTTATGTATTTGAAATAGAAACCAATAGCATGAAAAGTCTCTGTCCCAAGCTTGTTGTAAGACTTACCACATGTAAAGCTATTATAAAAACAGAAAACTCATGGGATATTATTAATATCAGGTAGTGATATCACATGACAGGTTGCTCACTTAACCCTCATAGCTAACCTCATGCAACTTTCCTCTGTTTCTTCCCAAATGAAGGTAAGAGAGAGGCTAGAACATGAACAAGTAGCAGAAACAGCTCAAAGCGATGGTGGTACCATGAAAGGGAAAGTCAGGGGGGCAGCTGGTGCTTTTAATCTAGAAATTTCTCTCTCCACACCTCAAGGTTCTGTGTTGCCAGCAGAGAGAACTTTCCTCCAGCAACTTTCAAGTAAAGCATCTGAGATTCAAGCACCAGCATAAAGTTCCCTGAATTCTGCCCAGCACTGAAAGGCAGCCAGGATGGAGTAAATGCCACCAAAAAACGTTGTTGTTATGAGTTCAGCTTTTTTTCTTCTTAGCCAAGAAAAGTTGTCCAGCGAAGAGCATTTCAGGAATTTAAACTCTCAATGGTGAAGGCATAGAGAGGCAAGCACGTTGAGTTCCCCTTGCCCAAAAAGAGACACTTTTTGTAGTTTTCTGGCAACCACATACATAATGCTGGCATCGCTTTTTCTTCCTCACAGGTAGTCACTGCAGGGGCTCTCCCTTGCATGTGTGAGCAAGGGAACCCAAATTTTGACACCTGAATAGAGGTATAGACTGGATAGGTGACACTCAAATATCTGGCCCATTTCCTGGTTGCCAATACATACTGCTTGAGATAGCTGTTACACAGACAGAGAGTAGTAGCTCCCAGTCTTAGCCTAGAAATCCACAGACATTATTTTTTTTAAATTAAAAGCAAATAAGACTCCTAAATTGCAAGCCTCACTTATCAAATGGCTAATGTTATCTCATTCTGCAGTTTTAGCCAGCTCTCCCCAGTGGTCTGCCAAATAAATACCATTCTTTGTTTCATCCAGATTGATCTTCAAATCAGCCTGCCCTCCACCCAGCTTCTATCTTCTGAAGACACTAAATGTATCATTCCAGCACATTAGTGTAATTGCCTATAATAGAGATGTGCAGTTAGAGGTAATTTACATGCACATATGCCTAACAGTGCCCTCACATACTCATTGAGCATAAGGGATGGCAGGTAGAACCTTGTGAATGAGTTAGATGAACACTTTCTCATTAATATTCTCTCTATATTTCTTTTTTATAAAAAAAAAAAAAAGGAACAAAAGGACAAAAGTGACATCAACAGCATCTCCATATACTTCTACAAGGGGCCACATTTTCAAAACAACTCTCATAATAATAGCGGAAGCTTTGCAGACAAATCAGTGTAGTTGCCTATATTTAGTCCATAGGTAGGAGAGCATAAGTGGATAATCCTACTAGTACAGACCCTGACCTTCATAGAAGTCTAAAGTTATCAAAGTAAAAGAAACTTGAAGACTTCAATAATCACTAGACCTGATTGTGATGTACTTGCTCCACAACCCTTCACCAGACACATAAGATTCAATACAATAAACAAATTCATATAATTTTTCGTGCCAACATTTTCATAAAATCGTCACCAATATTGCCCTTGAGGTCCCCAAGGATAACTGAATCTCAAAGACCTGTCATGAATTGAAACTAAAGAAAATGTTTTGAGAATTCCTCTTTTAATGGAGAATAGAAAAAGAAAAATAAAAGCCCCTCTTCCACCAATTTCCCATATGGCTTTACCCCTATTTTTCCAAGAAATTGCTAGGGATGCTGTCCTCTCTAAAAGAAATAGCTTTTGCAAAGGTTGAAAAAGCATTCCCTCTTGAAAACAGGAATACAGACCCACTCTTACATGGGTTTATGTGAGCCATATATTCTTATGCAAGCAAAGATTTTGTTCCTGGAAGGGTTTTTTTGGAAAGAAGTAGGAACTGGACTTAAAATAAAAAAGCATTTTAGGATTCAAGTTTTATGTTTAGTTAATAGTTCCACTGTGTCTTAATATTCTATACCACTTCTATATTTTCCACATGCAGAGCAATACCCCTTCCCACTTTGCCATGCAATTTTGTGTGGCACAGACTCAGCTTCAGCATACACATGGTACTTTGCGATGAAGAAAAAGAATACTTAAGAATGAGTTAAAATCCCTCAATCTGATTTTAAACTTGACCAGATTTTACTTTCAATGCCATATAGAGGTTCTACTCCATTGAGTCATGAAGCCAAAAATAAACCAAACCTAACATTTAAATTATGATTTTGTGCAGCTGAGATGTCTCTTTCATACCTCATTGAGTAATTTGCAATGTAAAACTGCTGCCATAGAAGATCCTCATTCACTGATTTTTATATGGATCTTGCTATTTAGGGAGAAGCAGAAGAAACCAAGAGCCTGTTCTAGAGGAGGTGTAAATCAGACTATTTCTGCTGAGGACCCAGTCTGGAGTGTCAGATGCTTTTCTAGTCAAGCTTCTGAAAGTGTAGTGTTTTCTTACATGTCCAGAATGATTTAAAAACTTCCCTTACATCTAATTTTTAAACCACCTTCCTAGCAACAGGACTTTCGTAGCTGGAACTCCTCTCCCTCACACTGTAGAGAGTCCCTTATGCAGGGCTGCATTAGTGCAGAGGAGATTGCAAACCATATTTCAGGGAATTTCATCCAGTCTAGAATTCCAGAGGGAACAGGATTTGAGTGTCCCTCCTCATCAGCACATGAACCCAGGCCACGCAGAGGGGGCTACCAGGGACACTGCACTCCCTTGTGAGCACTGTGCCAGGCAGAGACCTCCTTGCTCACCGTTGTTCCAAGCTTCTCATTTTTTATGTTCTCCATACTGATGAGACACAGTGGGAGGTTTCAGGCTCAGTGTTGATGACTTTGGTGCCAACACACTTACATGCTTATTTCTTCACCCCGTTCCTTCAGGGGACTCTCTGTGGAAGCGACACTTTGGGTGGGAGAATTACGGCAGGAACGTAGACCGTGACTTGTCATCACAGGAAGACACAGATTCATGTTCTGATCAAGTGATGCATTGCAGAACAATAGATTATTTTTTTATGACACAGGTTTCTTTTCATAAACTGAAATGCTTATGTAAGTAATCGTTGACTTTTAATCTGTATTAGTGGTACAAATGGATTGGGCAGAGGCAAGCAAATTTACACACACTTAAACAAGAAGCTTCCTCAGGGACTTCTCTCCTCTTTGTTCTCCAGCGACAGGTACATTTTCTCTCCCTTTCTCTTGTAACTTTATCTTTATTGATTTTATAATAAACCACATGTTTCAATGATCAGCAATTTTTCAGATACAATGATAATACTTTGCTCTTATAGAATAATATTTTGCACTCCTGGCATCTTCCATCCAAGTATCTCAAGCACTTTGCAAGCTTCACTTACTTAATGCAGATCAATTACAGGCAGCACCTCTTTTAATAACTCTGCTTTTCCTTCAAGTGAATTGCATTTGGCAAACCTGAATCATGGCTCAGTGTTAACATAAACACACAAATAATCCAACGCAAACACAAATAACTTCCCCCCCCATTTACAAAAGGCAGCATAGCACATGGTATTAACCACTAATCCCAGCTTCTTTAGAATACGTTTCTTTTGGATTTCCCAGAAATGAAAATGTGCTCTGGTTTTCCTGTCACCATTTGTTGGGGTGGAGAAGTTGTCACTAGGAAGCCTGACATTATTCCCACCTCTTCCCGCGTCAGCTGTCATCGAGTCCCTGGCAGACTACATGGCTGGAGCGGGATACCTCAGTCTCTTCTTCCCCACACTTACGGTTTCTAGATTAGGGAAAGCCACCACTGTTCCACACATTATAAAACTTTTAGCAAGAGGCTAATGAAATGCAAAGCTTTCTATAAGACCAGCACTAGCCTTCCTATCAAATCATCTGAAATATTTATTTGCCCTCTTGAATAATTGATAGGGGCATCAGCTCTCCCGGTCAATTGATTTATTAAGGGACTGTTTGGAATTAAACAGCTTAAAGATATTAGATTTAGCAGCGACCTTGCTTGTTAGCATATTCATTTACCTACGGGAGCTCCCATTAGATATTGTTAATACATGACGTTCCCAGTCACGGCCTGGATCTCCTCAAATTGCATTAACGCTGGGCTGTTTAGCCACAGAATAACAGGTTTGATTGAGTGCTTGGGCTTGGTGTAATTAGATTTTCCTAGAAAAGGGGGGACTATTTTAATGCTGTGTACGTTAAACTAGATATGTCATCAGCATTACTGTAATTGGCAAACAGGAGCTTTGGAGACCTGGCTGTGTGAGAATGTTTGTGTTTATGACTTGTCCTGCCATCGTCATAGATGGCATATAATAGTCCTGCTTACTTACATATGCATGACACTGATAGAAAGTAGCTGGCCTCTTTAGTAAGCATCCCTTTTGAAATCAGTGGAATATTCTATACTGAATAATGGGATCAATTTATTGTTAGTTAAAACTGCCAATTATTTGTCTCTCTGAAAAGGTCACGAGACTGGTTAATCAATGATGAAAATGTAGCATGTGCTTGTGTGTGTGCTCATTCTATGGATTTCTGTCAGATATGTGCAAAGATAACCTCCCCACAAGGTGTGAGTCTTTGACTCACCAACTCTACCAAAACTTACCGGAGAATACCTTCATGCTCCTCTCACTGTGGTTTTACACCACTTCCACCAGGGCACAATCCTGCTCTTTTCAATTATTCCAGCATGAAATGGAGTAACGTAGCAGTGAATCAGGCACTTCATTTTTAATTACATGCACCTTGATATAATTAAAGGTGCACACAGGTAATCAAATGCTTGCTATCCATGTCTAACTGCAGGCTTCCTTGGGGTCAAATTATGCCTTCAGATGCGTGTGCATGAAATCGCCATTGGCTTCAAAGAGGTCTGTCTGCCAAAAGTCTGTTATAAGTGTACCTACAATGCTGTGACGTGCCCTGGACACCACATTAGCAGGGACACATGGAAGCACTGGCTGGAGGCCAGGGAAGTGCAAAAAAGATCATAGGACATGGGGGAATTGTCATAAAACTGAAGAAAGCATAAGCATTCACTGTAACTTAAAAAGGCAAGAAACAGAGGAGCGTGGCTGGAAGAAGTACTTAAATGGTCTGTAAAGTTCAGAGAGTGCTCAGCGTGGTCAATGGCAGCATTGTCTCCGTCACCAGTTTGATTATAAAGATTTAGGATGGCTCATGAAAACACAGTTGTTCACAGTCAATTCAGGGAGCTAACAACAAGCCTGTGTTTCAACAAGTTTGGAAACTACTAATGCAATTAGGAAGGGTAGGGAATGTATTTATTTATATGAGCCTGCACACACAAACACACATTAGAACAGCTTGTTAGGTACAAGTGCAACTGAAGTTACTACAGGAGACAACACCTGTGGAAGTAAGGAACATGATGTGATCAGAAGCCTGGATGTAAAACAGTGTTCTCAAATGGGAACTCTCATGATTAAGCAGAAAAAGAAGAGCAAAAGGAAGGAAAAAAAAAAAATTATTTCTTTTTTTGCCCTCTTCTCCCAAACATAACTGGGAAAGGTCCTCAAGGATATATCCCAATACGAAAATGAGTCTGAAATATCACTTTTCCCCCAACTTTGTGTTCTCTTTAATGAGCAGATTTGTTCTGCCAGTTCTTCAACAAGTGAGGAATCCAGTCTTCCCTTGTTTTTTGTCTTTTTTTTTTTTCCTTCCAGTGGGACAGAAATACTGGAAATGTTGTGAGGTGGTTGTTTTTTTTTAAAAAGCCAAATTATTTCATGTGCCAAAGTACCATACTTGGGAAAGAAGACACTTCCAAGAAGGGTTCTGTGTGCAGCCAAAGCAGCAAACAAGAAGGAACAACAAAAGTCATTTGTTCCTGAGCAGGGGCTAAGAGGATTTTAAGTTAGAGGAAAGGACTTGAAGCAATAAACTGGCAGGTGACTGGCAGAGACAGCTGCCTGAATATTTGAAACTGGCCTGAGTTTTGTAAAATGTATTTATTTTATTTGCGCTCAAACATGCACTCATTAGTAATGTGATCCTGCTGCTAAACGCCAGGTCAGGACAAGGGTGCTTTAGAGCCAGGGCTTCAAACTCCAGCCCCACACGGGCAAACGAAGACTGAGGAAAGATGACTCTCGGTTACACAAACAAAATAATAAAACAGCTCTGATTTTCCCTAAAAGACAGGCACAAAACGGGATTAGAATGACCCACCCTTATATTTCGACTCAGGCCTGGGGATGCCAATACGCCCATTTACATTTGCGGGACTCATGCAAATTGTTTTTCTTGTGACACTGCATTTCCCGGCTCCAGCTGACCCTGGAGCTGCTCAGCCCACGTATTCCCTTTACTCGGCAAGTTTCTTGGCTCCCAGGCACACTGGTCATCAGCAGACAGCTAAAGTTCACCGGAGTTTGTGATGCAAATTTCTAACTGGTAACAAAAAATAATCTGGCAAATATTTTCAGTGTAAAATTTTGGGTTTTTTAAAATAGTATTGTTAAAAAAAAACCACACAAACAAAAGTAAAAAAATCCCTCCTACTTCAGTACTGGAAATCCCAGGTGGATCAGTAAAAGAATCTAATAATAAATGCAAAGTGCAACTGGCAACCTGATTCCCCCTCTCACTGAAAGAGAAACAAAAAAAATACCACTATGGTTAATAAATAACTACGTAGATGGGGTTTTTTTGCAAGTAACTAATAATCCAACAGAGCTTTTAAAATGGACGAAGTCTCTGCTAATTCATATTAAAAGCATTAATGGAAAAGAAGAGGTAAAAGGGTTTCCTGAATCTGGAGTTACCTGCAGAATAACCCCTAGGAAGAGTCAGACGTTCCCACGCCACCCATCAGGCCTTTACACAATCCCCCTGAACCCAAAATGCCACTGCCCCTGCCGGAGTACAGCAGTGCCCAAATAGTCCCACGCTAATAATTAAATAATCCCATGCCAGCAATCAATTCAGTTCAGTAGCAAAGACACTCTCACTGTAAATAAAACGTAGAATAAACTGGAACTAATGATTTATCCCATGTTTTCTGTGAATTGCTATTCTGCTAGGCATGACATTGAACCAGGGAAAAAAAAAAAAAAAAGACTGAGTAGAGGTTGAATATAAACAGAGTAGAGTTTGCATTCCTGGGCTGATGTTTTATTTAAAAAGGCAATTTTGGTTGCCGTTCCTTTTTTTTTTTTTTTTTTATACAAGAAAGAAAATGAATATTTTCCAACTATTGTTTTTCTCATTCGTTCACCTCATCTGCAAGAAACTACTCCCTAAAATAACTAAGGGCTATTTTTTTTTTTTTTTTTTAATGCCGGAGAGAAAAGCGTGTGTTCAAGTAACAGCAGCAGAAAGCACTGCCCAATCCTTAATCACTGCTTACTGATTTAGGCCCATTTTATTAGCAGGCAGTCCTTTTCCAGAAAGCCATTTTCCTGGCAGGGAGCACACAGTATTTGCGGGAGCCGAGGGCCACGTCCCCCCACGGCTGCGCCCTCTGTGTCTGGCCAGGCCGGGAAGGCAGCGGGAGTTTTAGTGCCAAAGTTTTGTCTGACAATACTCATCCCTGGTAAGTGTGAATGAGCGTTAGATATAAAGCGGGAGGCTGGATACAAAGGACCCAACAGGGCATAAAAACAATACATATTGCACACTGTGACTCCTCTCATGGGCAAGGCAGGAGTTGAAGGAGAGAGAAATTGAGAATCTCACTCTTTGCATTGAGAGATTTTCCTGGTTCTGGGTTTGTTTGCAATTGTTTATGTGTCAGCATAAAAATAATGGATTTGGGGAGAAGGACCTGTTAAAAACCTTCCTTGTTTTAGAACAGTTTTTCGCTCCCTCCCTTCCCTAGTCACTATTTGTCACAGTCAACTACTGAAATCCTCTATTAATCGCTAAATCCAGATAATAGCGGAGGTGGGTTGGCTGACCTGTGAAATTAGGTCTGCATGTAAAAAGGAATTGAGCTGTGCAAGCTTTGGAAATAACTCTGTCGGTATTTACATTAGCATTTGAACATCAAAGATCTCCCCTGGGCTTCTCTAGGTGCCTCTAATCCAAGTACCAATCAAGCAACTCAGCTTTTCCACCCAGCCAGCCCGGCTTGGAGACCCTCGGAGATGTATCCCAGCCAACCAAGAGGCAGGTGAGAAGCTTCTCACCAGTTGTCAGTCCCCAGGTTTTCGTGAGAGCAGGGCCCCAGGAAACGTGCTAACAGAAGAGGTGGTGGCGGTGGGGAAAATCAGCATTTTTACTTCACAGGAGAAACAGCCTATCCACGTCATGGGCAAGCGTGTGCACAAATTGTAATTACCATCTTAAAAAGAGGCCTTTAAATTCACCAGGCTCAGCAGTCTATGGGAAAGCTGAAATTAAAAGGGAGACTAGAAATTATTTTCTTCTCTTATTAGCGGTAATATTGTTATTTTTTTTTAAGGAAGCAGTCACCTTAGAGTCCTGAAGGGCACTGCCTCGAAAACCGTAAGCTCACCTGCTGCTTGTACGAGCGCAATCACCGCCATAGCAGCTGTGCCCATGGATCTCAAAGCACTTCAGCAAAAGTCCCACAGTGACCTGGACACACGGTGTTCCTCCCATTCTACAGATGGGTTAAAAGAAGGCTCCAGCAAACACCTACCACCACCACTTCTAGCTCAATCCTCTTGTTCCCTGCAGGAGAAGACTCCTCTGAAGTTCTGACAGTTTGGAGGCACTCACTCTCACCTGTCCCAGTTCATTACCAAATCGTCTTTTCTATTTGACAACAGGTTAAAATTTACATGGAGTGTTTTCAAGAGGAGCAGAAAGGCTGTATCACTTCCCTATTAGCTCCAGCCTGTAAGTGTGTGGGAGAAGGCTGGGAAAAGAAGGGGGGAGGGATCATTTACCACCATTTGTTAATAGGGTAGGTGAACTGCACAGCATCAAGTGTGCTTCCTCCCGAGGCCCATTCCCAGACACATTAGCTATTTAGCTCAACAAACCCAAGGTGAAGGTTGATCTAACATCTACCTTAGGATATTTTAAAGAAAACTTAAACAAAAAATAAATTGAAAAACACTCTAGGAAAAACCCTCCACAATGGCCATGTAAAAAAGTTGGCATTAATTTACTGGTATATTAAAAAAGTCATCAACATGTAAGGCTGCAACAGAAATCTCCTGCTGCCCAACCACCTCTTATTTTTTATGGACCTTTACCAAATTTATCCGGAGAGAAAGAAGAGGTAGAGAAGAGATCACCTTTAAGGCTTTTCCTTTCTTTTCTTGTCTTTTTTTTTTTTTTTTAAATGACAATAGGATTTTTTTTTTTTCCTAAAGTTGTATTAGGGATTCACTTAAGCAGAAATGAACTGTAATATGCAAATAGTTCTAATTGGACTGCTAATAGAGCGTGTCTCTGTTGTTTTTTTGTAGGGAGTTTTATGCCTATGTAATCAGTGCAGACAGCCGTTAAGTAAATGAAGAGGCAACTAACAATGTCAGAAAAGAGACCGGGCGGTTCCAGCTGACACTACCCTAATCTTCCAGGACCCATTAAATGGCAGTTTCAACGCATTACCTACCATAACATCCTTGAATATCACTGATTTTATTTGCAGTATCAAACATTCCATTTCATGCCCCATTAACAGTAGGAGCCTGGGCTTTTTGACGCAGCTAAACATTTTACTAACTACCTGGACTAAGTAACCAATTAACTTTTGGAGACAATACGGCCAATTAAGCGCGAAAAGGTAAGGCTGTCATCCCCCACTAAAATTGAATTTCCTTTTCCTGATGGCACTTATTGTCGGTGTTCAATTGTTAATGGAGATTTGGTCCCTATTAAAAGGATGAAGCCGAAGGATAATGGGAAAGTTCAGAGGACTTGGTTCCTAAAGAGTAGGTCAGAAAATGTCCCAATTGGCCACTAATTTAGTCATCTTTTCTTCATGCCAGCTCTCTTACTGGAATAGTATTGGCAATGTAGCTCTAATCTGACCTACCATGATAATACATTGTGCAATATGGCAGCTTCAGAGACATGCGTATGCACTCAGGGGTAGTTAGGGATCTTACATGGAAAAAAAAAAAAAGTCAAAAATAAAGTCAAAAATATAAACAAAAAACCTCTATTGGTTTTTGACAGTTGAAATATTCTTCTCATCCACTGAGCTGTTTAGCATGGTGACGAGCCTTTGAGAGCGCTTAAGCCAAGAGAGAAGGCACTGTCCTGGTGTTCACGTGAGCTTACCTGGCTGCTATTAGGTAAGTCACAATAGATACGCGCTTGTGTAAGCTTTAAATGTTCATCTTCATAACTTACATGGAATTTTTAGTCGTTGCCATCAGGCTGAAACCTTCTGCCTTGTCTTGGTGTGGCCAGCTTATGAAGAAGGTGACGCCTTCGGTGCTCCAATAAACACGTTTCTTCCTCCTCAGAGGAGGTAACGGTGTGCCCATATACACTGTATTGAGAAAGAAAAGTTTAGCGTCAATGCCTTCTATTTTTTGATACAAAGAATTTTATTCTTTTTATTTTATGCATCTACTCTGACTGTCATCACCACGGAGAAATGCTACCACCAAGAAACATCCCAGCAACAAGCAGCAAGCTAAACATCTCCTCAAAGCATACGCACTTCATGAGGTCTTTCAATAAATGATCTCAAAGCTCTTTCCACAAAATGCTTTATTAAAATAACTTTTCAGTGTGATTTTAGAGAGTTCTTTTCCTCCTCTGCCCTCCAGAAATGAGCTGAATGAAGAGATAAAAGGCACAAGTCAGTATGCAGACACAAGAAATGGCAGAAGTACAGAGGCGGGTGTTTTATGCAAGCAATTTATAGACAGAAATGCATGAGAAACGTAAAGAATAGGCTGCAGTGCTTGCCATGGGTCTACCCTAAAGCTGCTTTTGGGTCACCAGCCAAGTATGTGTGTGCTTGGCTCTTCGTATCAGACAGAAGGTGTGCGCAGATAATCCCCCATCCCAAAGAAAGCATCCCCTTTGATAAAAAAACCATCCCCCCACATCCTCCAAGGGCACCTAGTGCCTGAAAGAGTGCCAAGCCAAGCATGGCCGAGGCACAACATTTGAGGATTACGATTTTGTGAAAGTATGTAATGTGGAGTCCCTTTATCTGCAGCAACATTACCTGTTGAAAAGTAGTATCATAGAAATACACGTGTGCTACAGGAGGGCGGAAAGCATCACATTATTGAGACCGAATAAATCCCAATGCTGGTTTTTGTGGCTTTCCAGACTTTGTGAATATTTCCATTATGTACGACAAAGCTGAAACCCACATTAAGATGCAGGCCTACTTTGCCATAACATATTTAAAGATTAACCTAGCCACAACATATTCAGTTTAGACTGTTATTAATCTAATCTCTTAAATGCATAGAATATCCAAACAAGAAAGCAAGTGAACTGATTTCTGTCTGCTCTAATAGCAAAAATATTACTTTGGCTTTTCTCTGCAATGCTTTACACCATTAAGCAATTACTTGTGGGCAGAACCCCAGCCTCCATATTGCTACTTATGGTTAAGGGATTTTATTGGTTCACCAACTAAGTCTTCCAATTAAATCTGGTGTCATTAGGCTTTTGTGGGACCATGGTTCACATTGCCTCTACGGAGGTCTCATTACCTTGAACGACCTACCACCCCAGTTCAAAGTACATAATAATACCCAGGTTACCCTATGAAGCAAGCTTTTAAACAGTTATTGAAGTACCCTTGCAATCAGAAAAGTGACTAAGAGTAGCTTCTACCTCCTTCTTGATGATAATAATACATCTTCAAGGCTTTTTCTAGTTAACCTACTACCGCAACAAAAACAACTGAAGTTTTTTTCTGCCTTGCACATCACCACCAACTACTGAAATCTCACAGCAAAATCACCCTTTACTGGAGGGAAATGTCTCAAGGTCTTGATTTTTCTTCCTCTTTTCTCCCTGCACAGATCCCCGGTTGAATCAGACACAGTAATCATTACAATTTAGCCTGCAAGATGAATTTATGTTATGGTTCAAATATAGACTACCCCAACCCGTTTCTGGTTTTAACTTTGGTTTGTATTTTTTTAAGTAAATATGTTTTGGCACTTTCTCAGCTCCAAAAATATAGAGATTTGTGGCTTGGTTGTAAAAATGGAAACATATTAATTTTAATTTGAAGAAGAAAGTTTCATGAAACTATTTAGCTTAATATCAAGTTGTAATGAGAAAAGTTAAGGGAAGAAAAAGGTTTTCTAAATGAATTGTTTAAAAATATTTAAAACCCTCCCTCTCCACACTTTTGAAGATATATGGAGCTAAGTTAATGGCAGCACATAGTGGAATCCTGCTCAATGGGAATTTTCTATTATTCTTGACAAAAAGCCCCTAATGCTCATGGGTTCTGACAAAAAATTCATAGTTATGAGAAACATACGGCCTTAATAATAAATTAAATCTTTGGTCAAAATCTAAATTGCAATTGTGTGAGGACAGAACTTGGCTGGGCATCAAGGCTGGAGGCAGCTCTTGCAGTGACTGGGGCTGTCCAGCCCCTCTGCTCCCCCAGCACACAGGGCACTAGACATATACAGGAATACGCCACATATATAATGCTGGCTCAGCCAGCTAGAGCCATAAATCTAATTTTCATGTTGCATTGGCATATGTGCTTCCATGGAGAGCACCAAGCCTCCTCCTTCTCAGGCTGGAGAGCCCTATTTAAGGCAACCCTATATCCCAGGCTGCCACGATGCTCAGAGACCCAGCTCCCACAGCTAGATTCCTCTTCTACAAGAACTGCTTGTTTCTGATTTCTTAGAGAAACCACTCTAACACAAACCTTTTGAGGTAATCCTCATCCAGCTTTAGTTTCGCTGTCCCAGAAACCTTTCCGTTCTTCCTTTCACCATAACTATCTTTGCTTCCAGCTCCCTAGCTAACAGCATTATCACATCAAGAGAAAAAAAGAAAAAAAAAAAAATCAACTGGTTGCTTCAGCACTCAATATATCTCACCTGGTGAAATCAGAAACACCAATCACCTATGAGCTGCATTTCCCACACCTGCAAACCCTCCCAGGTTGATGTAGTTTACATTAATTAGTAAAATACATGCATTTTTCACTTCTCCATTGTAAGGCTGCATCTTAGCAAACACAAAGCGTGGGAAGAGACAGATTTCACACAGAAACGTGTCCTTTTGTTCCAGGCTTTTGGCATGAAGGCGTTTAGGGTCTCTGGAGGGCCTAGTTCCCTGAGCCAGAAAATCAGACTCCTGTGGACAGTGCTGCTTTCGCCATCAGTGCACTTTATAAATCCTAAGTTCCTTTCAAAGCCTCGTTGATAGAGAAACCAACTCTGTCGCTGAAAGATTGTGTTGTGGAAGGGCAAGGGCACCCTTTATTCACCCTACATTTCTCCATGGGCTCCCAAAAGTGCCGGGTGCTTCACTGTGCAGCTTCTATGAAACGAGTAAAGAAAATACGTAAAGCTTAGATATTGCAGCCTCAATAGATCTTTCTTAAACACCTTGCTCTTGTCTCTGGTGGCTGGATAATGTGTCCAACAGGTGTGAAATTCTATATTAGTTGCAAAAGTACCATGTAATGTGCTAAGAATTTTTTGTGGAGTTCTTCTGGTTTACACAGCAGATGATCACCGTTCCTCCCGTTCACCCGAGCTGAGATCCTGATCCTGTGCAGCACAGGCAGCTCTTTGCAGCCACATGGACCCCCCTTTTACAGGATCAGAGCTTTTCTTGCTTTTACCTGTATTCCCTCTTTTTGTCCCCCCCTTCCCACTTCCCCTGTGCTACACTCAAACCAGGCATGGGTCTTACCACTCTGCACGGCAGGATAACATGAAATCCCATCAGAGCTGGGATATTTTCCATTTGAAAACTCTGGGTACAAAATAGACCTCCTTATGTGGGACCAGAGGGAAACTTGTTGCCTGGCTGGTAATTATCAGGGGTGTAGGGTTGCATGTGTAATTATGGGGAGGTTGGAGCAGGCTGAGGCTGTAAATTCTCTGCTGTCTGCTTGAGGAGTTGAGCACTGAAGCTGCCTGGCTTCTTTGCCAGATTAAAGTTGTTCCTCCTCCTGACCTTGTTTCAGCGTATTTGTCTCTGGTAGGGAACATATCTCAGGCCTTCAAAACTCACCACTGGAAAAATACTAGGGAAATTGGAGCTGGGACCCAATAAACACTGCTGGCTTGGGATCCCAGAGAGATGTTTGCCTGCACTAGAAAGCACTCATCACTTCTGAATGTCTGATTAGTCCCTATTTCCTCTACTATTTCTGATACAGGTAATTTGCTGAATGGTCTTCTATGTGGTTTGCAGACTCACACCACTTGGAAAACTTGGATGAAACAAACATTTCATCCCTGCTAGTTCTGAATTACCTTCTTTTTGCGTTTTTCCTTAAAAACAAAGGACTGGATTTTGACTGCAGCCTGTTAAATATGTGGTTGGTTTTAATCCATTGTCAAAATTAGAATTTTCATAGCTATAACCCAAATGAAGGAGCAGAAAACACACAAGGAATTTGCCATCTCTTAAGGTAATTTCATTCCACAACTTAAAATCGTTACTAACCTCTGCAACACTTAATTAATTGAAATGACTCTAGCTGTGGGAATCTGTGGTGAGGAGGTCTCTAATAGTTACATGCAATTCGACCTGGAATTCAGTTAGAGCAAAAAGATACTTGAACAACATTTTTCAAGGAATGAAAAATAAAGACCTTGTTGAATTTAATCAGCGTCCACTTTTTTTATCCTGCCTCTTGTTTTCCCTCGGGGATTTGCTGGACATAATTCTTTGCCAGCTGATGTACACAAAGTACCTGCCTAAGCACAACTTTAGCTTCAGAAGACAGACACAATAACAGATACAAGACTAGTTGTTTTGTTATTCAAACTATGGAAAAGTCAGTACTGTTGAAAAGACTAACTCCAAACCACCCTAAAATGTTTCTCAGCTCATGAGGATGACTCATGTAACAGTTATAAAGATGACAAGCTCTTTGCAAGAGACTCTCCCTATTCATTCATATTTATAACAGCAAATTGTGATACCCCAGCCTGATTAATAAAGTTTGTGCTGCTCTGTGTCTCTCAGAAAGGATTCCAACAGATTTAACAGACTCTCCAGCAAATACAGAAGAATTGTTTTATCCATAGCAGAGACACGGCTGATTCAGGAACAGAACTTGTCCTTATTTACCAGAAACAACAAGAAAGGACTTGGAGGTGCAGGGGGGAACACAACTAAGTTATAGAGGAAAGCATAAAGTAATCATGCAAACTACGTCTGGTCAGAAGAAGGGTTTTAATAAATCTTTGAATTCATTTAAAAAGAGCACAGCAAGTTTATGAACTACAGAGTGATTCTTTAGTCCAGGTTGCAGTTCTAGCCCTAAATCCTAAAACTTGGATGCTCAGGGAATCACAGGTTGCTAGCGCTGTATCTTGCAATTATTTGTTGGTGGTTCTGTTTTGTTTCTCCTGTTTGCTAAAAATCTCTAGTTTTCTTCAATAAACAGTTGGTGCTGTGCTACAGCCATTCTATCCAGCACAGCTTATAAATCCCATTGCGCCTTTGAGTCTATCCCAGTGAATAAGGGGGAAAGGAGAAACTGAACAAGAGAAATACCCAAGATACAATTATACAAGATTTTCAGACTTTCCTGGATTTTGTTACGAACCACGCGTGAAGCAAGGACCTGCAGACAGAGCTGCCTTATCAAAGCTAACATTGCATCCCTCACAAAAGATGTCACAGCTGTCCAGCCTAACCTAGGGGAAAACTAATGCAATTATGTCAAGGTATACTGAGGAACCCTCGGTGCTATAAATAATAATAAAGGGTAAATAATAAAAAAATAAAACAGAAACCCCAGAAGTGAGATGTTTTAAATGAAAGGTGATGCACTGTGAACTTAACACACTGGCCCTTTAGCCTTTCTGTTAACAAGGTAATCTGATTGCCATTGATTTTTTTCACCTTTGTTACTAAGAAGGTGATGGAATGGTGTCCACGCAGATGTATTGAATCAGATACTAAACAAAGAGCAACATAAAGAACAATTATCAGCAGCCTTGCCTTCAGCTTGCTGATTATGACATTACTGAAAAGACAAGGTCTGGGTGACTTAAACCAAAAGGAAAAAAAGACTAAGGAGGAGAGGGAGGAAAGTGATACACGTTTACCATCTGTCTGGGAACATACACTTCTTTGCCTTTACCAAAATATGTATTTCCCATTTGCAGCTCAATAGGCATCAGAGTGTGATCTAGCTAATTAGTTTGATCATGTTACAGGCAAAAAATAGCACAGAGGTAAGGGCCAAACAGTAGTTCATGTGTTTCATCCTATGCAGAGAATACTGAGAAAATTCTCTGTGGAGAATTTTGTGTTTATGCTGCCTGAGTATTACTGAGCTTAATTAGTGCCTGCGTGATGATTAGGCAGATTTTCCTAAGGGCTTGGGAATATAGAGGCTGTTACAAGGTTTGGAGTGGCTCAATAGGCTATTAATAGGCGTGTATATATCCGTGTTTGAATGACGTACAGAGGAATGGTTGGCCAGATTCTCGCAGGGTATAAAATGAGAAAACACCATGCGTCCATGTAGCTCTATTGATTTCAAAGCAGTTGGGCCAATTTGCACAGGCTGAGAATCAGGACTGGATAATAGGAAGACTAATGCTGTAAACTCTAACCTTGTGGTATTAGATTTCAGTTTGTCCAAATGGCACAGGCTGTTCAACTTGCATTTCCAGCAGCGCAGTTTTACCTGACCCAGCCTATGTAAACAGGGCAGCCAAGTAGCTCTGGTGCTTGGCTGCCTTTATGTACTAGTGAAAGTAATGACGCCTAGTATGTAGTATTATTATTTTATGACATCAGCATAGTATGACATTTTCTCAAGGGCAACCCATATCCCTTGCCCTCCTCCATATTGGCAGCCATCACTAATTGACTGTGAAAGTGGAGAATTCAATGGTTTAAGGTGATCTCTTCTCTGAACTCCAAAATAGTTTGTGGATGGAAGTCAGCTGAAGCAAAACATTGGTTCAATTACACTGTCAGGGGATATAGCTCCTGTACGACAAAGAGGTAAACACTTAAAGGAGCCAATCCACTACTACGTATCACTGATATTATCGTTCTATTTCAGATGTGAGAATCATGTGAATTAATAAAAGCCAGCACTGACATGACCTAACTAAAATAAACCATGATGAGCTTCTATTGCTGTAAGGAATGAGTGTTACATGTTTGGTCTGGATAACACCCCAGCACCCTTGCCCATGAGAGTTAGCAACCTCCCCTGTCCAGCTGAGGGTACGTTTCAGACCATGTCATTTACTGAGAATAAGTCAGTCAATTTTGTCCTTGATGTTGAATCAAAGGACTAGATTGTGTTCCTCTTTCCTAGGTTGAACAAAACTTTCTCTTCTCATTCCCTTCATTGGTTTATTCAGGACATCAAGCATTGCTTGATATGAATAAAGAAGAGAGTCTATTTATGTATTCCATGTCCATGCACCTCTGTTTTTTACTGTGTAATAATTGATGACATCTTCCAAAGACAGCCTAAAGGACAGGTACGTAAACTGTAAGAATCCAAATGGACATACCTTAAAAAGCATCTCATGGTGCTTAGACTAGTCCCACTGAACCCCAACTATTGAAAATATTTGCTTTTGCTTATAAGGGCAAGAGCTGGCTGATAAGATATGGGTGAGATTATTTAACAATAATTTACTATGGCTTAAGCACACTGTGGACTTATCTTCTTGACAGCTGAATAGTATCTAGTGGAAAATAAAACTGCATCACTGAGGAAAAGCTTTGGCATCTGTTAATCATCCTGAAATGGTTAATTGTTTCTTCAGCCTGGAGAAAAAAAAATGAAGCCGCTTCTAGCATGCATGTGCAGTTCACTTTCTGATCATCCACCACAGAAATTAATTGGACCTTGGTCTTGAGGATAAGGTAGAAAACATTGGCTGGGCTTTATGCTAAATTGCCTTGTAAAACAAATAATCAGATATACAGATGAACAGATGCCCATGTGTTAGGTTGTCTCATACCTCCCAAATCAAACACAATCTCTTCCATAGAAAGTTCACCTTTGATATGACAGTGTAAGGGCCAAAGTTGCAGCAAATGTCCTTACCTCAACATGTCAAAGGGCATAAAATTATCAGCAGCCACAGCCCAGAAGAAACATAAAATTATGAAAAAAGGCTTTTGCCCTTCTTAAAGGAGACCTAGAGATTTCCAGACAGTTTGTAACTGTAGCAGGAGAATCCCAAAGAATTGCAGAATTTTTTTGATTTGTTTTTTAGAGACTATTCTTTTGGATACAGGAAAATTGTTATCTTTCCTCCCAGAGCTGAAACACATCTCGATCTAAGAAAATATATGAAGAGGCGAGAGAGAGTTATCAGAGCTCCATTAAAGGAGTTATTTTATCACATAGGAAGGGAAAAGCTATGGCTGATTTTAGAGGGCATCAGCCCTGGACATAGGCTTTATTTTGAAACACAGAGGAAAACAGAACACAAATTACTATTCTTAATGAGTTACTCACAAGGGAAGAATTCCACACTGCATACCCTTCTGAATACCCGTAGAAAGACAACAGGCTGCAACAAAGTTTAAAAAAAAAAAATATTATCTCACACCTGAATTAATCTGGAGACTCCAGAAAATTGCTGGAACACTCACATGTATAAACTGCTAAAATCTCAGATTGATAGTCTCTGAACTTGAGCTCAGCCACCTGCCACCGCAGACATTGTAAGGTGTGGGGCAAATAAACAGCCACAGTTTGCTTAGCTGGCAAAAGCATAAACAGAGATTTTGCCAAGTGATGACTATTTGAACATTGTTCAGTGAAATGGCCTGTGTGCTTGGATCATGGAAGTATTCAGAACTGGATTTCACTTGCAGCTCAGATCATCCCCAGCAGTTTCATAGTCAAAGGAACTTTGCTCATAAATGCTGAGAGATTCATCCTCTGGATAAGAAATAAATTTACAACAAAGAACTATACAGTGCATAATTAAAAAAAAAAAAAAAACTCTTTTCCTGTAACTCCAATTCCAAATGCAACTGCTGTTTGCTGGTCCAAAGTGAAGCCATAAATTTAGACTTGAATTTCCAGCTGAGATCTGTTTAGAAATTGAAAAAACAAGACTTTTATAAGGAAGTTTTGCTTATGGCATTGATTAAACATTTTTCCTGATTTCTTTCACTTCACTCCCAGCTTCTGGCTGTGACCAGAGGCATAATTATTGTAATTAAGGCTGGTTATTGGATCCAACCCAAGATGTAAGAGGATATACCATGTATAAATATATAGTTCCTCTTAATTGTCTTCTATTTAAGAATTTCAAGGTGCTTTAAAATTAATCTCATAGCACTTTTGTGAAATGACTATTATAATCTTAGTTGGACAAATAAAGAAACTGAGGTAGAGACAAGATTTATGTACGGTCACAACGGAGATATGAAATAAATCAGGCACTGGAAATGAGCTTCCTATCGTATAGACTTGTCCTTGTTCTTTTTCCATTAGCATGGCTATTTTCTCAAACTTTTCAGCTCATCACCAACAGATTAAAGTGATTTGGGGAATCATCCAAGTTTCTGGACGTGATTTCCAACTAAAACGGAGACAATAAGTATAATGAGGACAAACTTCTACCAACACCCAAAACTCAGCGTTGGACTGCTGAGCTCAGGAAGGAGGTGACACGGGGAGAAATGTGGTCAAAAGACGAGAAAAATAAATAAAGCACCAGAACGGAAAGGAGAACCTGACCAGAGATAAATGATTCCTCTCCTGAGATGTGTTTTTGTTTTATCGCAATGACCTTTCAGAGAAAAGATGAAGCCAGCCTCAGGTAAAAAGAAATAGCCACATTTCATCTACGGTTAGCCTTTGCGACCTCTGAACTCTGCTTTTCTATCTGAACCTATTTCCATGCACCATTTCTCCTCACCACAGATAAGAGACTTCCAAGTGCCAGAAAGAAACTTAGAGCTTCCACACAAAGGTTAGCAAGCAAGCATGACTACTTTTTAATTTGGGAAATTATTCCCCCCCCCCGGCCTTGATTTTTAAAATATCTCCCCTCCTGCTTGCCACAGGAAGCTGATAAACGGTGCAGGAGCAGTCACAACATGCTGCACATTTAAATGTGAGATGGGGCGCATACCTGTGCACGTGCACGTGTGTATGTATGTTTGTACAGTATATCTCATTATCGTATCATCACTTTTCAGCTATCTCTAACACAAGAGTCAAGGGGTTTGGGAACACACACAAAAAAAGAGAGATTTCTAAGAGAGCAGGAGATTGGGCCGGGGTCATCCGAAAGGGTAATTATTGTTAAATGTCAGGTTAACTCTGAAGGCCTCAGCTCATCCAACTGAGAGCAGATTAGCCCAGATGGAGACATTTTCAACACGGTTCTGTCTGACCAATCAGCGACAGCTGGGATTAGCCAAATACCTTCTCTCATCTGCTTGCTCACAGAAAGGTCAGTTTCTGCTCATTGCTTCCCTTCTAAGATGTGCTTTTCTTTTCCTTTTTTTTTTTTCCTTTTTTTTTTTTTTCTTATTTGTGGTGGCTATATGCAGGAAATCAGGGTCCTTTTATCAGCAAATTAAATATTCAACATCTAAAACCCACTTTTTTTCTGAGAATCAACTTCATTCACTTTCAAGAGTGCTTTTATCTTTTCTTTCCCTTTTCTTTTTTTTTTTTAAAGCTGCATACAGATAGATAAAATATATATGTAGCTATCAGACCCTCAGCTTGTGCAAAGTGTTGTTGCCTCATGGACTTCACCAGAGGTATATTGATTTCCACTGAGAATTTGGCCCGATATTTCAGTATCATTGCATGACAGCTATAGGACATGGATTATTTTTCCTTGTTCTTTTCGTGTTTTGCCTTCCTTTCTAAAAAGAAGTCTGGTAATTTTATTCTCAACATTCATCTATTTAAAAGCTACAGTTTATGTCTTCTATCTAAAGGTGGGGGGGGGGGACACAACAACAAACCCACCAACAACAAGTTACAACAAAACAAAACAAAGAACTCTCCCTGAAACCAACCCTGGAGTGCTTTAAAAACTAATCGTCTTTTATGTACAGCCTCTTTTCCCAGACAGCTTAAATAAGTGCAAACATAAAACTCAGTGATAAAATGAACAGAAACTGAAGCAAAAATCACCCTCAGAACGTATTTCCCAATAATTTGTCTTCAGATCCCTAGAAAGTTCTTTCACATCTTAATTATTTTGATTAAAAGGGAAATCCTTTTTGTCTCTTGTTAATTTTGTTTCTGAATTTCTGATGTGGGTTTCAGGCAGAAGTGGCAACAGCAAAACTATCTGAAAATTTTACTGGCTTGAGTGTCACACTAAGATACCCATACAACAGTCTGGTTGTACAAAGGGGCCTTTAAAAAGCATATAGTTACATTTACATCCCCTTTAAGATTTTTTTTTCCTTTTTTATTTCTAGGGGTCTGTAAAAAAGCCTCAGTGTGAAAGAATACTGGGCTTTATATGAATTATCATAGTGAGAGCCTGATCCTGCTTGTTGATGCTGCTTTGCTATTGGTATTTCAAGGGAAATGATCCAACCCTGGAAGAAAGAGAATATTTCCTCCAAGGGCAGAAATGTTTTCCACTACCGAGGGAGCTCAGTGTAGAAATTACTGGGAGTGCTGGGTGCGAAACAGGGCAGCTCTTGATAACTCTTGCTCAGGGTATTTGCATTAGCAGAAAAAAGCCTGGCAAAAAGGGATGAGAAACATGGAGAAGAGGAAACGGAGAAACGGATTGTTGGTAAACCATTTCTGAAAACAAGATTAATTTAAGTATGGTTTAGCATCCAAATGGAAGTTGGAGTAGTCCTTATGTTTAGGATATTTACAGTGGAATTGGAGAAGGACCTGCAAGACACAGTGAGACAACTGGACAGATGGACTGACCAAGAAAGTGGTTTATCAAGTCTTTTGCTTCTGCCGTTCCAAGGAGCATCCAAGTTCCTGTGACCTGGGCTGAAATTAGAACTTAAAGCATGAAAATAATGAAACAAGACTCCTAGCCTGGAACAGCAGGAATAACGTGGGGGAAGTCTCAGGTGAAGTGCAGTCTAACTCAATGTTCTTCAGAGATATGAAATGCATGGATAAAATCTCAGTAATCATTATGGACTAAATCATGCTCTTGAACACAGACCCATTCAGGGGCACAAAGAAATGGAAGATTCAAAATGTACCTGCCTCATAAGCTGCCCAGGCTTTGAGTCCGGATACAGACAGAAATATCTGCTGTGAACACATACCATGATGGAGCAGGGGTGGTACCTTCCTCATCCAGAGGAGCAGAAAGAGGCTGCTAGGGAGGCATACAACATTACCAGCTCAATTTTTTTCCCTGTAACGTGCATGAGCTTGCACTCACCCATCCTGTCTTCTTCTAGGTCAAAAAAAAAGGATTATTATTCCAATATTAATGGGAATGGATGAAGTGAATAACTCAAATCTACAAAGCAGTTTAACAGCAGAACCAAGTCCTGATTTCCCTTATCAATTCCTTCTTGGCCTATGAATATCACTAGTTCTCTGCCTGCCACAGCACAGTAGTTCCCTTTGCAGCATATATCCTTCACTCAAGCAGGTAATATCATCAAAATCAATTATTACTTCAATTAAATAGCCCTGCCCATCATCACTACAAATTAAATGGAACTACTATGCAAGTTGAAACCATTTATTCATTTAAAAATGTATCCACCATTGCTCTATCTGTCAAGCTTTTGAGCTCTATCATGAGTTTGTGTCTAGATGCAGCCAGGCCTCCTACTTCTTCCTTAAACATAAGGGCTCTAACAGGCATCGATTATCTGTGAATAATGTTAAGTTTTTACTACTCGGGCATTTCCATGTATCAAACTCTAGTGTACTATAATGATACAAAGACATTTCTAAGGTAAATATTATTTTACTCATGATAATTTTATGGATAGGAACAGAAAATCAAAAGGTGAAACAATTTGCCGGGTGGAAAATAGTAGGTCAGTGGCAGATTTTGGAGCAGAACCCAGGTGTCTGGAATTGTAGGCTACTTGCCTACCCATTGGACCATACTAATTCCCAAGAAGAGCTCAGCCTTGTTATTTTTAAGCTCACTGTCCTACACAGCTGCTCTTGCACTTCTTACACTATGCTTCTAGGAAATTAACATATTTAACAACATGTCACATACAAAAAATAAATGCCTTTGATAATCATTTGAATCAGACGTACAGGGGGGACCAAATTCTTTTTAGTATTCAGAGCAAAGCATCTTATCAGAGATCTACTTGAAATGTGACATAACTTCTTTATGTAATTGTATTAATTTAATAAGCCACCGTTTCAATAGCATGGAATTTCAGAATCCTGCCAAGAAAAAAAGAAAAAAAACTGAGAGAAAGCTTTTATTAAACTTGAGAAGAGAAGAACCTAAGTTAATCTGAATGCTAGACCCAAAAATGCAAAAAGCAAATCATTTTATGCATGAATCAAGTAGACTCATACTTGAAACTAAATTCTAATCTACACATGGTTTTGCTCCATGTACATTAAAGTTTATATCTATCTATATATAGACATACAGATATATCTCAAGTCAAGCAGAGAAGATTCAGTGAGGTTATGAAAACAAGATTCCAGAGGAAACAGCTGAGCTCAATTCTGTTTTCCAAACCTCCCAAGTTGTAAAGTTGTTTAAGAAAATCATATTAATTTACTGCAGAGCTAATTTAATAAATGAAAGTATTTGAGCAACTGACCTTCTTAGTACAAATATAAATTGTGGTATTTGAGTTCACATGGAGCATGAACAGACTCCACCACAGAGTATTTACGGAAGCGTAGGATGAACTTGGGGGTACAATGTGCAACTGGAGTGTAGCGTGTCACACCCTGCGCTGCACATCTTGTCTTGCCCAGGGTATACTTCTCATCCAATTTAGTCTGTATAAGTCTTGCCCAACATGGCTTTACCTGTTATATCTGAGGGGAAAGAAAAGGCCTTTTGTATAAACAGCCTGATTATAACACTGTTAGTACTTGGAGATCTATCTCAAATTCAAAAGTGATGACCAATAGTAAAAGGTAAAACACACGTAAATAAAATGTGGGCAATACAGACCATTAATGTGTCTATGATCAGTCCAGTTCAAAACCCAAATGAGTTTATCCACATTTCAAGTTACCTCTAGCAGATTGGTTCTACTGTGTAAGTGCAAATCATGGCTTACTGATTTTTTCATTTCTTTCAATAAATCTTCTGCTTAATTGCAGGGCAGACTTGATATGGGAAACTAAAGATATGCCTTGAAAAAATGTTTGGAAATCAAAGGAAACCAAAGAGAAACATCTCTACAAGGTCAAGCTTGGTTCTTTCAATCCATAAATAAAAATATTTTTGATCCAGACTCTAAATATCCTCTTTGAATGAGGACAGCATGAGGAAGCTGGAGAAAAAATATTAAGTTGTTATAAAATGGATATTACAATCTTTATCGTTTTAGCAATAGACTTAGATCATAATCCTGGATCTTCCTGTTTATGGAATTATATTAGAAAAACAGACCGATGAATCAGATGTAACCAAACACGATTTAAAATGGAAAGTGTTTTCTGTGCAAGAACTTTATGCCTTGGAGTGTCTAAAGAGGTATATCTTAACAATCCAAACCAAAAGTCTCCCAGTACTAAATAGTTAATATTTATAGGTAACTTTGCAATCATTACTATCAACAGACAAAAAGCTACAATAATCCGATTGCCATCACTTTAACCAAAGCCCGTGTCGTAAACCTTGTAATTTTCTGCTGTCATGCTCAGGCACTTTCAACACATTTAAATTAGAAAGGACTATGCTAATTTTGCTTCATAGCCAGGGTAATTGTTGTAAGACATAATTATCTTTTTTTTTTAAAGGATCGTTTTATTCTCCAGAGTTGTTTAAATTCAGTCTCAGTTACTGCTCGTCCTTTCATCCCTACACTGCATTCTGGCTCCCACCTCCATTAAATTATTCTTTTCATCTTCGTTAGCTGGAGACAACTTAACCCTCCTTTCTGATGGACATTTCAGGCCCCAGCATAACTCTATTAAAAGCAGAAAAGTATGCTAAGGACAAATCTAGTTCTTTGTTTCCCCCTGACCTTCCTGAAGAGTCAGCAGAAGGTTTGACACATTAAGTCATCTTTGATGCCAATTTAAAGTTATAGCCCAGCATACAGCCTTCTTGAGTATTGATGCATCAGAGGCCTTGTTAAAAAAAAGCAAAGAGTTTAAGTTTGATAATACTGAAATACAACAAAGCACAAACAGAAAATATGGGCTTTCCACCAGAATAAAGTCCACTGGGCAGGGTGCTCCCTTTAGCTTATATCCAAGACTTTTAGGCCAGGAGATTGGTAAGAGTTTTGTCTGCAGTAACAAGAGAGATGCATAGACTGTAACTCCAGCCAGCAGATGGGTGACTCCGCTAATTGGTCGAGTCTGTTCTATCGTCTGCTCAATCCATTGGCAGGTACAACAAATCCGAGCTGCCTTACAAACCGCCTGCCTTGTGCTGCTGCTGAGAATATCGTATGGTATGTCCTTACAGCAAGTAAATCGACTGCTCCCTTGTTATCAGTGGTTGTTCCAGGGCACCGGGAGCTAGAGCTAAAGGAAACAGTCCTGAATGAAAATACTAGTGATACTGGTTACTGATTAAATGCTGGGAAGTGAATGGAAGTATTGTTTGCAGTCCAGGTGGACTGACATTGGCATCATGACATCTTCTGATGCCAAATGGAAGACCTGAGCACAAAAAGGAAAAACACTTAGGCTTGATGCCAGCAGACCTTGGCAAGTCATATACTCTTCAGAGCATGTCAGCAAGTCAGTTCCTGGGCACGTTAAAAGGCGTGCTTCAGTAATTGAGAATCTGATGCCTCATCGGAGCTTCGAATGTCTCCTGTGGGGTTGCTCTAAAGAGTTTCCAGTAGACAGCTTTTTCTTTCCTTTACGTGCTTTTTCTCCACTCGAAGTTCAGAAGTACAGCAGGGGAAAAAGGGAAGAAATTCCTAACAACAAAGGTTCAGGTCTATTATAGCAGTGACTGTCACCACACATCAGTTGTCACAGATAGAACTCATTAAGGAACATGTTCTCTGTGCTATAGTATTGGTCCAAATGAGGCAGTAAAGAGGCAGTGCAATTACCCGATCCCAGGGTTAACCTCTTCTCCCTGTGTCCATAGAACAAAAGGTTGTTTTGGGAGGTATATGGTAGAATAACTTCTTGTCCCATTCTCTAACATCCACCTCCATGACCTGATCTGCGGATGTAGGACTTAACTGTCAGCTTTGCTGTCCCCAGGATAACCCCACTGCTGCTTTTTCCACCCTTGCTGTTACTTTCTTGTATCTTTTTATGCTACGTTTTTCTAAGGAAAAAAAAAAAGTCTCCACAGTCTTTATTCTGGGGGCGGGGGAGGGTGGTCCTTATCGTTGCATCTGTCCTTATCGTTGCTTCTGAACACCTTCTAGTTAGGAACATGACTATCTTCTGCCTCATACCTGCCTGCTCTTCTGTCCTCTCCCCAAGTGAGGACATTTGGGCAGTAGAATGGCAGTACTGGACTCAAACCCCATTGTATTGTCAAAGTAATCAATTCTATTTGCCTGCAACAAAATGATAACTAAATAATCACTAATTTAATTGGTAATAGTCAAATCTACTTGCACTATTCAAAGCTACTTGTACTAATATATAGCTAGTGAATATCAATGACAGAAATCTTCTCCTAATCACATTAAGGATAACTCCTTTGATTTTCCTGGAATGACTGGATCTTTACAAAAGAACCAAATTGAACTCTGCCGTTCCATAACCATACAGTGACATCCTTAGGGGTATGCCTCTGGCTGCAATCGGGAGAACCACATGGGCCTTGAAGATCTCTCTATGTAACTGATCAGCTGATGAAGGAACCAGGATCTTCAACCCCTGCAATTTGAATTGTCAGCCCTGAAGTGGTCAGGCAGTTGGATCTGGTGGATCATTGTAGGTCCCATGCAACTGAAATTATTCTATTCTATTCTATTCTATTCTATTCTATTCTTGGACACCTTTGCACTAAGCTTAGATTCTTGAATGGGGAGAAATATAAAAATCAGCTGCCTTAATGAGAAACTCAAATATCTCTGGATATTCATCCATGCCAGCATTGGCTGAGAAAGAGAATACTAATGAAGGAGAATGTTTCTAATTAGGAAGCTCTAACAGTGTCCTGGGATGAACGAGGAGTGAAAATCATCTCACTGGAAGCTCTGAACTCAGATGTTTTGTTTACGCACGCACACATGTGTATACACGCTCTCACACACACTCTTCATTTTCACATGCCACAAGTCATTTATATCACTGTTAATGACTCCGACGAGTTGCACGTGCAGTCGCTGCTCCAGGCTCTGTGTCTCCATGTTCTATGGCATTAGGGGTTAACTTAATTCCTACTGCAGTTGTCATGCTGGAAATGCCTAGGGTTAAGCGGAGATAGCTGGGACCAGTAGAAGTACTGGATCTTATAATGCTGTACTGAGCGGCAGACCTTCTCATCTGTTCTGTAACAACCACTGCTTGGAAGCGCCTGCAGAAAGCCAGGCCCCATATTAACATTCAGCACTTACTGCTCTGCTCAGCAGGAAAAGCTGAGGTTGTTGTAGTTACTGGTAAACTTGGACTTCTCATGAGAAAAAGAGAAAGATTTTATGACAACCATAAAAGGTTCAATCAGATCATTTCTGCAGTGGCCTGAAAATATCGTCTCATGGCAACATTCTTCTTCCAAAAGAGCTTCTTCTGTATTCTGGGGAAAGTAACAGGTTCTTTTCCCCTTTGCTCAACACCGAGATGTCCATCGTAAGACAAAAGTCATCAGAGAGACAGACAGACTGAGCAAGCTCTAAGTCATTGCAGAGGTGTGTAACCGGAGACAGACATATTTTCTTCCATTTCAACTCCCCCCTTCCTCTCTTCGACCCCACCTTGATCCTCAGTGCTCTGTTATGCCAGGGCACTCAGGGAGCATCTGTTTGTGGACATTTATCAAGCAGCAAATAAACCCTCATGTTATTTGTAAGCATGGTATTTTCAACAGATATCCTCGGTTGTTTAAAAACATGCAGTGTTTTTGTAACTGCAGAAAAGGTCCTATGGGCCATTAAGCAATCATTTATTGGTTAAATATCTCCATTCCTGGTAATGAATTGCTATTTTGTAAGAACAAACATTTCTTTTCAGTTTAATTTTCAGATTTTGAGGTCGCAATGGTGTGTGCTCTGGAGAGAGAATAAAGTCTGGGACCATGACATTAATACACTCCCAACTTTTATTTCCTTCTCCAGCTGTGACTAGACCTCCAGTACATTAATTTCCCTGCCTTTCTTGAGGCCTCCAGCCTCTCAAGGAGAGGTATGTGTATCTTCACTACTCCTCTTGTCTGCTTAACTCACTTATCACTGATTTTTACCTACAGTGAGATAAACATTGAATTCCTTTAATTGGGTGTTACAAGTTCTGCCCTTACAGATTCTTCAGTATAGAACAGCCACAAGGTCGGTTTGCTATATTGTTTTTTGGTTTGTTTGGTTCTTTTTAATTGCAGAATTACAGTCCTGGGTTAACAGTCTTGGAAAATTTATTCCCTTATTTTTTCCGCCACAGGAACTAGTACAGATTTTGCAAAAGTGTCTTAAAAATAAATCATATTTTTCAATGCTGGGATTTTTTTTTTTTTTTTTACTTCTCTGAAGAATATGTCTTTGAGGATGAGGAAATAGTTGCTGTAACCTCTATAATCCTTTTCTCTTCAAAGACTCTGGATCTAGCCAGTGTCGGTGACCCTGATTTTTTTGACCCCAGTGAACTTCATGCCCTGCAGTTTTCCAGGATCACCTCAGACTGTTTCGTTGACTTAAACAAAGTATTTTTAGCCTCATGCTGCAAGTGGGAAATCTGAGGTATGAAGATCTGAAGTGCTGGAGGCCACGTGGCTGAGGAGGGAACATGACCGAGCAGAGGCCAGATCCATGGCCCAGTGTCTGACTCAACACAGCATGGACGAGTCAAAAGACCCAATCTGACACCTGGTTAAGGACCGTGTTCCCAGCCTCCCCTCAACCCCCAGAAGTTATGATCTAGTTTTTTGTATTTTGCAATGAATGGAATCATTTAAAAGATTAAGGAAAATGTGGTCAAATGGGCAAAGCAGGTAGCTTTGATTCTATCCTTGGCTCTACCACTTAGTTTCTGGGATGGCCTCTGGCAAGTCTTTTTGTCTTTTTTCTCCCTCAGACTGTTAATTTACAGTCTCTTCTTTTGCCTGAAGGCACAGTGGGGCAGTGACAGACTCTGCAAAATGTTAGTCCAGTTCCTAGCATGATGGCTTACTGCACAGAGCAAAAACTATGAGGCACAACCATAATATTATTTTTATTCTACTATTCATTACATTCACTGTGAGCACCCTTGCAGCCCTTTGCTATTGTTTTTACAGAAGAATAAGAAAACAAGTCCTGGACGATACACAGGGTTTCTAGCTATGTATTTGTGATTTGCTGGTCTGGAAGGAGTAGTTAAGGCAGATGTGTGTTACACGGATGTGAATATGACCCCACTAGTCCCCACTATTAAAGCCCACCTAATCTCTAGGCGGGGAAGAGTGAGTCCAATTTGATACAATTCCTGCTAGAGTCAGTGGAGATGGGCCAGATCTTTGGAGAATGTATACACTTCTGTGTGCCCACGCTTTACTGGCAGGCACAAGGACAGAGCCAGCAAGCACAGCAGAGGACAGAAGCAGCTCCATCACTTCAGAGAAATCCAGCATTGTGGCCACAAGGGACATATGTCGAGCACAAAGTGGAGTAAGGCTGACAACTGCATAAGACTGAGGCATCTGCAATCCAAGAGAGAAGCAACAATGCGAATGAGGTAGGTCTCAACCTGCTGGTTTCCAAGTAAAGTGCCTCCAGTATCCAATTAAAGCAGCTGCAGTAAAATATGAAGTTTAGTACTTGCCACATTCATACTCGCAAAAAGCAGGTCTAAACTCCTTGGAAAACAGTACCAACAGCATTCCCACCTCTCACTAGTACATTCAGCATGTGAATCTGGAGCCCAGGTCCAGAGAGAGTGACTGGGAGCAGGACAGAGTCCCTGCCAGGTCCCTGGTGCACACAACCTTCTCTGTGCAAGCACAGCTGGGTCAGAAAGCATTGAGGCAGTCAGCACGCAGGAAACATCTCCTAGTTATCAGCTGCCAGCAGGACCCCAGCATGCTGGAGGAGGGTATAACAAAAAAAGGACCTGCACCCAGAGGAGCTCTTAATAAGCAAGTGCAAATCCAGACTAAATAGACTGATGGAGCTGTGTAGAGGTGGCACTACCTTAACTCATTGGCTGTTTACTCAAAAGTTATTTTGCTGTGCAAATGAGCATCAGGAAGACCACCTATTGATTCACTTTCTTCCCTCTAGACACTTACAATCTATCAAGCATGGAGAGCAAGAGAGAGAGAATGAATCCGCACTGTGGCACAGCAGAAGTTGCTTCGTCTGCCTGCCAGAGGGAAACTCTTCTTTCTGCCTGGCTCAGCAAGGGACTTTTCCCTGCATTTGGGCAACACCTCTGAATAAATCCTCTTCTCCCTATTGAGTCATCAGAAGGGGCAAGAGCCTGCTCCAGCCTCCCCGCTTGGATTTAACCTCAACGGGTTAACTTCATAAAACTGCGGCTCTTTATTCCAGCCCGCGATTTCCCATCATACTTTAGGACCAGCGAACCGTCCCTTCATTGATGGCACCTTTTGGCTTCACAATAGAAGCCAATTTGTTAGAATTCTTCACAGGTCAGGGGCTGCGTGAAGATGTGGAGGGCGCAGCAGTGGCCGCTGGAAAATGAAGTTGTATTCGCTTGGCAAATTATACGTCTGCTGCACTTTATGGGCCTTGATTTCCTTTCCTCTCTCTCTCCCTCTCCCTTCCCACCCCCCTCCCTTCAGCCCCTCCCTTATCCTCCCTTTCTTTTTTTTAAATCGGAGAAGCGTGTATGTGAGCTATCGTCACATATCCAGTTAATGTAGGTTAATAGATTGATTCCAGTGACACGGATCATAATGAACAGTAAATTGTTTTATCTCTTAAGTCTTATTTGGTCAGCCAGGAAAACATATGAGGTAATATGGCTTGGACTAAATGGACCGTATAATAGATCTCCCTCTAAAGAATAAGGACAGGGGTGACAGCGCCTCTTATGATTAATGAAAATAATAATGGTCCTGAAATTGAAATTTTTCTAATTTTTTTTCCTTCTTCTCTCTTGGCTGCCACCAAAAACTTCAGCCAGCAGATGATTTGTGCACAATAACCACCTCTGACTTCTTCCTCAACTCCTAATACAAGTTTAGGGAGTGTTGGGGAGGGAGAGTTGAGGAGGGATGGATGGTTGCCTACGTTTCTCAGAGCTCAGCTCAGCTGTAGAGTAGCATATAAATACAAACTGTTTGCTTTTAACCCTGGGTTTCAACTAGAGGCTTTCAGTTGTTTGCAACTTGCCCAAATACAGGATTTCCAAATGAGTCCGAAGGAGTTGAGGCTGGAACATATCATTAAGGTGCTTTGGAAATACGGGAATAATGTCTTAAACCTTCAGACACATCTGCTTGTTTATTTATGCAGGAGCTCCTTCCTTTATTGCTTGTGTGCAGCATTCAGAATGATTTGTCATTATTAATGAATATTTACACTTGTTCAGTGTCAGTGCTGCTTGCCATTATAAATGTATAAGAAGGTTAGTTCCCCAGCTGAAGGTCTGGGCAGAACCAGGCCTTTTACAGACCAGTTAAGTCAGGTTTTTTCTTAGGGGTTTCACCAAAGTGCTTCTATTTGACTCAAGAGACCTTTCAAATACGACTTATGAGCATTTATCTTGAACAGCATCAGATGACCTGGCAGACAACATGACATCTTTGTCACTTACAGATACATAATCTTTATCTAATGACTGTTAATAAGAATGGGGAGAACAAATCCAAATGGGATCAGGAAGGTATGTGCACAAGTATCAAACACTGTAACACAGCATGACCAGAAGAGTCATTCAATGGCACTGGAGAACATTTGTGCATATGTGTGTAATTCCCTTGTCTCTTCCAGTAATGCCATAGGTGAACAGTAATACAGCACTGAATATAAATTTAATCCTCAGTCCTTTCTCCATCAAATTCATATAAAGTAAAACAAGAGAAAGGATCTAGAGAACTGTCCCATGGAGCATCTTCCTATATGAGCATGGCAATATGAATCAGTGTACATATGGCCAGTTACAGACAGATCTGGATTTTGCACCCCCTCACTACTTTTTATGGTGCTTATCTTTATTTCTTTCCTTTTTTTTTAAAACTTAATTCCTTTTAAGACTATAACGAACAAGAGTAAATGCCTTGTCCCTTTTATTCCTCTTTTATCTTTGTGCTTTATGGCTTCTTTGTTGTATCTGCTTTCATTCTTATAGGATCAATAAAAGGTTTGTAACATTGCAAAGTTTTGTAAACCAGAAATTGCACTTCAGTAGTGGGATAATAGGGATTGTTTCCTTTTCCTTATGCTTCTGCAGAGAAAAAACAGTTTCATCCTTTTTTTTTTTTTTTTTTTTTTGGGTCTTCCGATATCTAATCTTAATATCTGCAGTCATGCTTTTGAGTTTTACACTGGCTGTCAGCAGGCAATCAGTTCAGACGTTCAACTCCTTTGGATTAACATCAAGCTCTGCAGTTTGGGTATATTAGCAGCAGGGTCAATCGCGGCAGCAGGAAGCAGCCTGTGCAATAAAAAAAGAAAAGAACAAAAGGAACCCTCTGAACTTCAAGAGTCTGGAAAACCCAAACTGAGACTAAACTTCATAAATATCCCTAATCTCTGGTTTAGAAGCCAGGATTGTTTATGATTCATGGCATTTGATGACATTTAACAGCATGCAACCCATTACAGCCCTTAAGTCATTACACAACACGGCAGAAAATGTCATCAGGTGCCACAACAACAAGGCAGGTTATTGGAGGGGCAGGGTTCAGTTCGGATTAGTTCAGGCTTCTGACGAATGCTAGCCTAGTTCCAGACTGAACCCAAACTCTGCTTGTCAGGCTTATCTCTCTAACATATCATCCTTGCTTCTCTTTATGTTGTACAACTTACTCCCTTGCAGCTCAAAATTCAAATTCCCAGCTTCTGGTGGAACACTGACAAAACTAATGATTATTCTTATCCATGGATTGCATTATTTATTTTTCTAAGAAGAGATGGTGTTAGTCTGGACCATATCTGAATATGCAGAGGTTTACTCATATCTGACGTTATGTCTTAGTGACTTGGCACCTCAAGATGCTTTGGTTGGTCCCCACTGGCAAAGCAGCTCTAAGAAGATTACAACATCCAGTGATGAAATCAAAGTGTTAGGTATTGGTAAGGGACCTCAAAAAGTTAGTGAGCTGCAGCAACATGTGTGAATAATGTGCTTCATAGCCATGTTTCAGGGCAGTACAATTAACCTTTATAAGGTTACCAGCATCTGGAAACAAATGGGGCATTAAAAATCTGTATTAAATATTTAGCTGGAGATCTTCTCATAGCTAGTGGAGTGTCACACATTAAGTCCTGATCTTGTGCATCAGGGGAGAATTTCCTTCAAGGTAAGGAAAGTTTACACAGATTCCTAGGAATAAACTGCAATAGGTAGAAAAGGAAAGAATCTTTATGGTGCTGTGCTAACTTGAAGAATCAGCTTCAGAAAAGATCATCTGTATTTCTTAAATTTTAACTTGAATGACAAGATGCGATGACTTCCAAGAGCAAAGTCTAAACCATCCAGAAAGCTGAGAAGTTTCCATACCTTTCTCTGTACCTTTAGTGCCTAAACCTTAGCAACCTTTCAAATCAGAATAGAAATTTCAGAAAAGTGCAGTCCGAGGACCCTGGTTTCCAAATGTTGCTGATATCTTCATTGCTGATGTTAAAAGCAAGTGAAGCATCCACAGAAGGGCAGGAGCATGAGTATTAAGGGTGAGTAGATGGTGACTGCAGGAGACAATGAATCTTTGCAGCCTGAGAAAACTTTGGCTGTTAGATGTGATTTTGTGTTTCTATTTGATTTATCTGAACCAATTTAGACTCCTTGTAACTAATTACAGCCTAGCTATCTTTTAGATGCTTTTAAGTGGCCTAAAGTTACATACAGTAAGACAAAGACAACATTTTAATCTGTTGACATTGTGTCTTGTCTGGTCAAAAATACAGCAGTCACATACAATTAGCTTATTTCTCTTGGAGAAGTCATGGGGCGTAGATATTTGATTCCATGTATATATCATGCATAATAATAATAATATACATGTATCGTGTGCATGTGAATATCCCTTCCATTTAATAGTGAGAAGAGGCGGGTATATATACACATTTACACATAACACAGCACTGCATTATTTTGTCTCTTATTGAAGAAAAAAGATATTAAAAAATCCAATGACTGATTTTGCTTCTTGAACCAAGTCAAATATTTTCTTGTCAGTATGCTCATAACTTCAGACTGCAGAGGTCATGGCCTTGACTTTCTCCTTCAGATGGTTTGTGAGTGGAATGTCCTTGAGATTAAGGTTCCCTTTGTTTTCCTTGGGAGGGGCTTTGCTTACACTGGCAAGCAGCTGAGACTTGCCAAGGTCCTCCAGACTCTGTTTATTAGATTTTTATCTTCTTATCAGAGTCTTCCTCCTTAAATCATGTCAGCATTTTACCACTCTTCAGGGATTCCTGGTGTTTTATTGTCTCTGAACTGCTTGGGGGGTGGGGGTGAAGGAAGATATCCTAGCAAAAATAACATTTATATAATGGCAGAGATGGGAAAGATTCAACTGTCTCCTTAAGATTCTCATCCTGACCAAAGTTACCAATAGCTGGCCAGATTCTGTGGATTTAATTAAATCTATATTTAAACAAACTCCCTTCGATTTTGTTGAGAGTTTTGTGCCTGGTGATGGACTTTATAATTTCGTCTGGCATTCCTACCCAACTCTGACATGAGAAAAAGCCAACACAGTTGGTCACTTTCATTATACGTTTTTCTTGGCAAAGTGGAATTTCTTTTTGTTATTATTTGCACATTAAAAGGTACACTGTGACTTAATGTAATAATACTAATAAATATTCAATCTACTGGATTCATTTTCTACTAAAATCAGCCAAATATATCATTTAAAGGTGATACACATAAGTCTACATATAATTTGACTTTAACGTGTGTATACAGATATATACTCTAAAAGATATGAACCTCTATTTTATCTTAAATTAAAAATCTTAAAGACTCTTGTAAATCTTAATGTGTAGCTCCTCCCAGATCTGCTTTGGAGTAAACCAATTATGAAAAAATTCCTTTTCCCAAGGTCTCAGCTAGGGAGTGAATAAATCCTTATCATACACAAAGCAAGCGTGGGCCATCTCGAGCTTGAGTGCTTTATATGGTGCAGGGGAACGTAAATGATTCACAATAAAGACATAAGCAAATGACAGTTTGTGCCACATGTGCCTACAGATTAACAGTGGTTGAATCTCAAACGGTTTGAAAGCACATGAGCCTACAGTGTGAAGCTGAAAGCTCACTTTGAGTTCTAACAAGTTGGTGAAGAAGTTAATCTTTTCGAGAAGATGACTGGTAGTAGAAAACAAAGAGAAAATTCAGCCACTGGTTCAAAATATATGAACAGGTCTCCACACAGGGTAAAATAGCATATCATCATTAAAAGTATCAGCCTGTTGGCATCGGTTAAAGATGTGCTCAATCTGGTAATATAGCAATAGCCATATTATATGCATAGACAGACAGACCAAATTTGTACTAGTCTTTGAAATATATTCATCTTGGGATTGCTGTCACACTTTGTCAGGAGAATGAATCAGTGGAACTGTTCATACTTTCCTGCTTTAGGTAACTATTCTTTTGATAATGAATCTTTAATGATAATTGCTCTTCTAAGGAGAGCATTTTCCACCCTTGTTAAAGCAATACTTTCTTGTGGAAATGTGCTTAACATTAAAGCTTCAAGACTGGTGTACTTTTCCAATTGATAAAGATCTCAGTGAAGGACAGAGACCTGAAAATTTGGCATAAGTGTCTAAGACGCAGAAGATAAAATATAATTATGAAGGAAGATATATGATGTGTTATTTCTGATGCTCTCTACAACATGTGAGAGTAACTTCTTTAGCCTTAATGCTAAACCTTACCTCAGCTAACCTACTAAACTTCATAAAATGAGTGAGAAAATATCATTTTAACCATCTCTTATACAGACAACGTAAAGCTTCAAAATAGTTCACATTGTAGCCTGAGTTTGGTTTGGTAACAAATCTCAGTGACCACTTAAAAACAACGTATTTACAAACTTAATCCAGTTATGGCAAAGTTACACGTGGTTGTTCTAATTTTACAAAATTCTGCGTCTCTTCAGCATTAGGTCTAGGAGAAAACTTTGTGCCAGCATAACCCAGGGAAGCTACAGTTAAAACAAACCCCATTTTGCAAAGCTCTTCAGTCACTATGAGAAGATCTAGACATGCAAGCCCACATGCTCAGCCAACCTTGCAGGAGCACTCTCATGCTTACTGTGCTGTCTGGAGGAGTAACAAATGCCTGCCAGTGCTACATGAAGGAGGAACTCACATTTTTAAGGAAGTAAACATCAGCTGCAAACCAATGAACATTAGTGGGATGAGGTTTTGTCATTCCTGGAACAGAAGTAACTGGTGGAAAGTTCTGAGCCATGCAGGGCTATAAGACCGGTGCTGTTTGTAACTACCTGCTTGTGATGGCTTCAGCTTATCACTTCAGCAAAAAATATCTGTGCTGCAGAAGCACACTGGGTATGTATGCCAGGTCCAGTCCTCAGCTACATATTTGATCCAGAATCAGCAGGAGGTGGAAAGAACACGGGGGAGTGCAACCACGCATGTGGGCAGATCTCTGTGCAAGTGTGAGCGCGAAAGACTGCATCACAAATTCAGAAACGTGATGCTACTAAACTAATCTGGCAACTGAAAAGATGATGTTTTGGCTTTCATTTACTATAAAGAGCTTAAATGATGGAGAGGAATTAGTGTCCACTAGGTTCCCTCCCCTGACATTTCTTCACAAGAAGGTGCCCTCTGCATACAACTTGAGGAATTGTAAATATTTTACCAGCAAGTAGTTTCATGACAGTTAGAGCCATGTGCAGGAACTGTTGAAGCATGTGCCTGAGATGTGACTCTATCAGTGAAAGTCTATTTACAGGATGTAGCATGTGATTTTAATTGCAAGTATGTTCCTTCTTCCTTTTAAATTCCTCATGCTTTCACATATACCATTAAAAGATGTCATATGAGCTTTCTGTGCACTCTTTGGCATGTCTTCCAGAATGAGAGGAGAAAAAAATCCCTGTTACTGCCAACAAAATCATACCAAAAATGAGAAACAGATAAGACAGCAGATTCAGCATGAAGCAGAGTAGGAGGAGTCAGATAAGAGGAGATCCAAACTCTCAGGCTTTCCACACTCGACTCATTCTTTTACAGGCTTGATTTCATTCCCTCTCTTCTCTCTGGGATTGTCGTCATAATCTGACCTCATCTCCAAATGATGGGTGCTTGGCTCCATTACCCAGGAAAGCTCAGGGAAGGACTGAGTAAAGGATAAGGGATTCAGGAAGGGTCTCGGTGGCTTTAGCACACACATTTGAGAGGGAAAATCTCCTTCTGGGGATTGTGGGCAGCTAAGCATTACCTTTGAAAGTGCAGAGGGAACAATAGTGCAGGTCTCAAGGCATTAGGCTTCATAACACTCAATAATTCAGGCTTTCAGATTTATGTGCACCATATAAGCAAACTTAAAATGATTTTACTATTAAAAAAATTGACTGTATTTTTAATGAGCTCACTGTATATTTCAGTGGGAAATATTCAGTCTCCTCATTCCTGCTTCAGGCTGGCGACATTTCACTAGCTCTCTCATTAAAAAGAGACTCTCATGCTAGAACAAATTATTTAAAAGAGGCAAACAAAGAATTGCATAACTACACTTTGGATTTTTCCAGTAATTTATGGCAGTGCCTGCTAGTTTTGCACTTCTTCTGCCTTTGAATATAGTTTATTTCTTAGCCAAAATTGTTTCTGGACTTGATGAACCTCCTAACAAAGTTCTAGTTCATTTGTGTAGGGCAAATTTATAGTCAGGCATCTCCAGGAAAAAATATATAAGGAATGTGATATTTGCCTCATAATAGATAAAGACTTCTGAAACAGCCCTGACGTCATTGTTTCTCCATGTCAGTGTCTACCCACATTGTATATAATCTCTGTCATCACAATGTTGTATTGGATAGAAGGAACATCAGAAGTGAACTTAAGCCACAATGTCCTGCAGTGGAATCAGATCCAAGCTCCCTTAAAAGTTGAGAGGACTGGGGTGTTGAGCTCAGCCACAAAGTTACTATTTATATTCAGAACCACACAAATTTTCTGTTCAGGAGTGGGAAAAAGTAATCTCACAGGTTGTTCTACTGAAATTTAAAAAAAAAATCAAACAAAACATTAAAAAAAGTCATCGTGGTTTTATCCGGTGTGATGTGCAAAAGAAATATTTGAGGGTCAGAGTCCTTTCCATAATGAGTATGATCCTGCATTTTTGCCCAATTTGAATAGTACTTTCCTGCTTGATTTTCATTGTACCTTTCCCACGTGATAAGGCCATTTAAATTGTCAGAACTAACTGGAAAGTAAGGGGCAAATCAACCTAGCTAGCATCAGCACAGTCTGGCCTTGACAAAACAATGAGCAAATGTTTCCAACTGGCAGGCTAGGTGTGAAGAATTGTCACATTTCATTTTTCTCAGTCTTCCTCTGTGCTCCAAGGTGACGTAGGAAGGGTCTAGAGGTTTCCAGCCCAAAATAACTCCTCTTTAAGCAGTTGTATAAGTAGAAAGTCTTCATAAATATCAATAACTACACACACACATATTTTATGTAATTGCCTTTATGTGTGTTATTGACATTGCTACACATGATGGCAAATGGCTTGACAGGAGACCCGACGTCTTTCAGGTAAATGACAAGAGTGGGAAACCCTGTTGCAGAATGGCTATATTGTCTGTATGACTGGAAGTTATACATCATGTATGTTCCACCGTGCATACCAGCAAAGACACAGATGTCTTCTTCAGTGTTGGTTAAGAGTGAGGAGCGTTCAATGGGTTTGAGGTGGAGCTTCATATTCTCCCTGTAATGCATCTCTGCTTTAAATGGCTCTTGTCTCCAAAATCATGCGTAAGCAGAAAGTTTAGAAAGCGACATTCACTGAGTGGTAGTAAATTGTTAGTCTGTTTGCTTAAACCTACTTGCTGGGATTAGCTCTGTCCTACTTTGTACGTTCTGGATTGAAGGTTAGACAAGGGTCAAGTAGGCAATTTCAACACTATCTGATACGGGCTTACCCCCTAAGTAAAAGGAGAGCTTTTCAGCCAATCCAGTCTAATGCTTCCATCTCAAACTCCGCTTTGTTTTGTTTGTATGTGTAAGGAGGTTTGAGGGCAGGAGGGCACAATTTTAAACCCCAATTCACAATTCCATAACATCCATCATTATCTGTCTATGTGAGGCTATTATTGCCTTGCTTACAAAGCCGACTGTTCAAATACACCCAATTGCCCAGAAAAGGCCATGTTCAACTGGACTGTTCCATTGTTGAAATCTTTCTGATTTATTCACCCATGAGCACACTTATGGTTACAGGAATGAGCAATACCCTTACCTTAGGCTGGGATTATTTAAATTGCCTCCAAAATCAAGAACATAAAACCCACTGAAATGTGGTAGGAAATAGACATGCAATGTCTTAACTAAATAACTTTCTCCAATTTTTTAAAGATCAAACCTCACCCTCATATTTGAAGCAAACTTTGGTTTGGTGCCAATGAAGAAAAATTGACTATGAACACCATGATCCACCCTGTAGCTGGAAGCCTTAAGAGATGGATAGGCAGACAGGTAAGCAAAGACAAACACTAATCTTTCCCCCTCACTCATTTAAGACTCGGATATAAGTTTCACTATAAAGAAACTATGCAAAATGAGGAGGTCATAAAGAATTAATCATTATGGTCCTAAATTTTATTAGATCATTTCTTTGGCCTGAAAATAGTAATGGGTCAAAGGGTGTCCTTTAAAATATAAAAATTAACTTTTTTTCAAGAGACAGATAAAATTTGCAGTGCTGAGGTATATTTTCTTACTGAGGTTCTTTTTTAGATATGCTCAGGAAAACACAGACAAGGAACACAATCCACCTCTTTGGAGGTCAACCTGAAAAGACTGACTGGTCTTCAGAGTAATGTGGTGGCCCCTCGATACTTATAGTATGTAGCTGCTGAGGGAGAGAATTGAATCCTGACTTCGTAACTCAACAACAGGGGTAAGAAGAAGTCTCCAGCACATGAAATTACAAAGCACATAAGGGAACTCCCCCTTCAACATTATTTATTTGGGTGAACTCTCTCTGTATCACAGAAAAGGCTACAGCATGCTTATTTTGCAAAGGGATCATTTTGCCCAGTTCCAAAGCAAGCACATTAGAAGAATTCCACATAGCCTTCATAATAAATCCACCCAAGGCCCAGCACCCACTTGCTGTTGTGTATGTTTTTTTTTCTTATTTATTTAACCACAAAAAAAAAAAATTGCACATATAATGAGACAATGTCCTTCTCCTATGAGAGGAGAGTTCAATAGTTTAATTTTTGTTAACCAAAATCCCTTGTACTAAGGTAAATTACATTGCGTTTTCTATTACTAGCTCTGTTAATTGTCAAGCAATAAGAGTTTATGCACTCATCCAAAGCAGCAGAGAATTTCCCATAATGTTACAAAATAAAACCTGACAAAGCACAATAATCTTTAGTTTATTGATGTGCTACTAGGCTGTGGAAAGCATCAGATCTGTAATGTGCTTTTGGTTAGGAAATTGGGGCCTAGAAAGATATATTAGGAATGGCAGAGGAATGTCAGAACCCAAGAATCTATACACATATCCATGTGTGTGCATAAACTAGGGTGTTTTTTCTAAGGAAAACAATGATAAAAGACTTTAGCATCTACAGTAAAGGTTCTAAGGCTGCAGAATAACAAAGAAAGAAAGTAGTAAGTGTGTGAGTGCAAATAGGACTTGTTAGCTAATAGTGTTTCAGGTAAATAGTATTTAAAGACAATGTGAAAACCAAGTGAGAACAAGACTTAGTACCTTGGATGGGGTATTAGGTGTTTCACTATGTTCAGGTTGCCTCTAGCATCTGTAGTTAGTAGATATATATCTAATAGTCCTGAAAGAACTTCTATTCGTATCTACGTGTGTGTACCCAAAACCTGCTTGGCTTTAATTAGACAACCTGACTTCACTGAAGGCTAGAAAAACTCTTGGAAATGTTGCAAATATGATTTAAAAGCTATATTAAAAACAGGTGGTGATTTGGGAAGTTCAGGTTTGAGAGAACTGCCAGAAGAAAACCAAACCAACAAATCCATGGTCTTTGAATTCCTTCTTTTTGTACTGTGTTGTGTACTTACGGGCATTAGGAAGAATAGATAAGACAAGGGCTAAGCCAGAACCATACAGATATTCCTGCAGACAGGGGCTTGCTCAACCCATAATTTGACCATCAACAAGCTAGAAGACAAGTGTCTGTGACTGGCAACATGCTCAGTCTTGGTTCTGTGCTACTGCAGTCCAACAGCCCCGAGTCATCTGGAGACATACAGAGTCAGCTCACCTCTGCCTGCTAAAGACCGTGTAGACATACCATTAGGGGTGGTTCTGCCCTTCTTTCATGCCCTCTTTTAGGGTCTTTCTCCAGTATGAGATGGCAAAGACCAGGCTGCTTCTGACACTCAAATCCTGAGTCCATCAGACTGACGTTTGGTTTTTCTAGTCTTGACAGAGCATATTTATGCCAAGGACAACAAAACAGGGTTTTTTCCATTTTCAAAGCAAAGAATTAAAGGGCACTTGTTTTCTGTGTCTGCCATGGTTTGGTGAATAACTGATAATGTATGAAGAGGAGGTTCTTAGTAATGCAGAAGTGTCTAAAATTTGGACTTTTCCTATATATTTTTCAGTGAGAACCAGCATGGCTCTTGCCCTTTAACAGGCAATGATGGAGGATGATCATGTACATTTCTGCTTCTCAGAGCATTTATTTTAATTACAAGGGCTTATAAACAAATGGGGGAAAGGAAGAGATGGAGGAAGAGGGGGGGTTGTCTCTTTATTGTCCTGATTTTGCATTTAGAAAGTAGAAGAGAAACAGAGAGAGAGAGATTCTCTACCTTGCAATAAAAGATGGCAAGGTGATAAATTAGTGCTCTCAACTGAAATTGATTACTTTGTGTTCCTATCCAGTTCATATGGCAGCAACACAGATGCTCTGAAAAACAATAATGACACATTGGAGAAAACCTATCAGGTTGGCCTGGTGGAACATTTTTCCCTTTCCCTCCTCCCATCAGCTCAAAGGATAAACCGCTGTGTGCTCTGCCTACACTGGGGAAAGTTACACACACTCAACACCCCCAAGACTCCTGCTTGGAAACTTTTCAGCCAACCTAAGAAGCATAAACACTAAAATGACGAATGTCGGTGATTTTTTCTCTTCTGTGCTTGGATATAGCTCTAATACTCAGAGGAAGCAGTTTATGTAGCAAAAGGTTGAAGTAACATCTAGTCACCTTAAGGCAATTATACCTGAGATAGTGCAAAGAAAATAAACAACGGGGCATGTTTTATCAGCATTTTCATTTGAATTTAGCCATACAGGATTCCAGCTGACAAATTCAGGAGGAGTACTGCAATGAGTACTGGGTTTTAAAATAATCATTTGGACTTCTGCGATGGCTAGTCTAAGCTGCTATTTCAGTTTTGCTAAACAAGGGGAATTGACTGCTTGCATGCTATGAGGTATCCTTCAGTAGAAGAAGGACTCTTACTCACATGCAACACAATTGTACTTTAGTAGAAGAAAATATCTTGAGAAAAAATGCTGAGCAACTTACTTTTCTCATCTGTCAGTTCCCCACATACGGAATGCATAAGTGAGGAGAGTAAGGAAAGATGCCAACATGGTGGACCAATCAAGAGCCGGAGAGCATCAGAATAGCACCCTAAGTTGCTACCATAGATAACCAGGCTCTAGAACCAGTGAGAGCAGCTGGAATGAAGGAAGACCCATGCAAGAAGATAAGATTTAGACAAACTTATAAATGTAATTAATTTCCAAAGTGATCCCTTTGGTAGAAACATTCTTTGGTGTGAACCTACTATCTCTTTTGTTCACTTGACTTGAATAGAGATGATCAAATAAAGTCAAGAGCTTTTCTTAGAGAGAGAAAGTCAGCCAAAGGACTGAGTCCTCTTTACCCACATATATTGCTGTATGTGCCTTGATATCCTAGCATTTCTACTCATTTAAATCAGCTCAGGCCTTGTCTCCAAACCCTTTATCCTGGCAAAGGAAGGGCAGAAAGCCTTAGACACCTTTGATCGCATATGAAAAATGCCTAGTAGTCACTGCAACTTGTCCGATCAAGTGGCCTCAAACCAAAGCTGTTCATAAACTTCAAGCAAAGGTGAATTAGAGTTGTCCTTTAAAAGGAAGTCTTTCATTTAGCAGTGACTGTATAATTTAGATGAATGAGGGGAGCCACATAAAATTATACTTACAAAAATTTAAGCAGGCTCTTGTTGAGGTAGTTTTCTTACATTTCCCTATATTGTATAAAATAATAAATTATTTGAATAGTTCTATTATCTGTCCTTAACTGAAACGTACAGTGCCTGTCCTAGTTCCTCAAAAAGCTTGTTAATATGCAATCACCTAGTACAACTGCTAAGTTTTTAAAGGTCACCTATGTTTTATTCATAAAGGGTGGTTTTCTGGAGGGAAAAAGGTTACAGTGTCATGTAATATCATATTCTGATAGAGGCTCAGCTTCAAAAATGTATTTCCTAACAGTTTGTAGTGAAGAAAGGCAGATTTGTTTGGAGGCTCTTAGTTTGACTGAAACCTGCCATGTTCCACAAAATGTTCGCTGGATGGGAGCAGCATATCATTTTTCAGACATATTTCAAATATTTAGACATTACTGGAGTCTCTCTTATTTTCTTCCTACCCCAGTTTCAGGTCAAGAGTTATAATGGCCCAATTGCATTTGTTTATTTCCATTTAAAATACTATTTTAAATGATAATAGGGGCAGAGTATGAATAAATTTTGGGACTGGAATTCAGCATTTAGTCTAGTTAAAAACACAGGCCCCAGAATGGTGGGTGACTGTCCAAGCTTTGACATCAAAGTCTGATCTCTGTGGTGGGGTTTCTTATACCTGCTCTATGACAATGGAATATAGGGTGTGCATAGGTACCTTCATGTTTCATAGGGCCCTGCATCTTTCATAATATATTGAATATTCAACTTTTATCTGAGAATAAATTCCCAAATTGGTGTTACCTCCAACTTATGCCTTAGATGGCAACTGTTGTCTTTGGTCCAGAAAGCTCAGTTCTGTCTCTAAAGAACAGAGGAGAAGACTACTCTGTAATTCAGCCCGGACTCAGGCTATAAATTAGTTTCCACACTTCCCATGCTGTAGAGGAGTTTCTATCTGGATAAAATTCAAGCCTCTGCACCAAGGCTACCTGACTCAGAAGATCAAAACCAGATTTTGCAGAAATACTGATCCATAAGATATAGGAGTAAGAGTTACGGTTTCCACAAAGCAGACACAATAACTTTTGAGGAGGTGTGTGATGGAGGGACATTTAATTTATTTGTCCAAGTGTTCCATATTTGGTTAACCAGCTGATATGTGCTTTCCCCTGGAAAGCACTCACAGAAAGGAATTAATTTGTTTTTCTTTATGGATTTTTGTTTGTCACAAAATGGGTGGTACAGCTCACCATTAAAAGCAGTTCATATAGGGAACATGACCCTAGTGAGTTAATTGGCCTGTTCCAATGAAAAGCTCCCAATTTGAAAGTTCCAGCAGTACTGGCAAGGGTGCCAAATTCAGTGAGGTTACGAAAATAAATGTGAACCCTTCAAAACACTTGAAACACAGGCAATTGATGGAATAAAACCATTTTGCTTAGGACAGAGTAAGCTGACTGTTGTTATTCACTCTGTCTCCAGCTGAACTCAGAGCTAAAAGCCACTTTACTTGCTGATCTGTGGATCTGCTGTATTATTAGCATTTTATTCAATTTTGGGAAACGTGACTTTGCATTTGTAAGTGGATGGTGAGGCTCTGCCTTTTCCAAATGGACGAGGTCTTTGGAGTTATTAAATTATTGAGGAAACAGTTTGTCCCAATTTTCAGACCTAACTTGGCTTACTAAACAAATTTCAATGTAAATAAGGTTCTAAATCTATGCATTCATTAGTACTGTTTAACAGCAATGACATTTCTTTGGCAAGAAAGCTTTCTTTGAGAGCCTATTTAGCCTCAGGTCACTTTAGCTGAGGCCCCAATGGTGAAGAGAGAGAGAGAGAAAAAAAAAAAGCGTTCATGTCAATAAAAGTTTTGTTTTCACTTTTTCTTTAATGGCCCGGTACAAAACTTTAGTTTGGCAACTGATGGAAAGAAGAGGGCCAGAGTAAAGAATGTGTAAGGCAAAATTGTATGGAATCTGGAGAGCAAATAAAGCCTTTTTATTCTATGCTTTTATTTGCCATACCAGAACATCATCTTAACCATGACAAAATTGCGTCAGCGTGAAGATACAGGCCAAGAAGTGGTAGCTTTGATCAGAATCACCCTCTGAGAGTACACGCAGGCAGACATACATACACAGCCAGATATGCCAACCTTGGAGCAGGGGATTGCTCTATAAAATAATAACCTAGTCAGAATTCACTGCTCCTTCCCATTTTGTGCCATCCGAGTCTCATGTCTAGCAAAGAGTCTAATTCATCAGAAATCAAGGGCTGCAAGACTGCAAGAGAAGCTGTCTGTCACAGGGCTGTGGTTAATGGGGAGTAGAGTAGCTTCATGAAGACCAGTGAAGGAAACTTTTCAAGGGGTAGGAAGGATCTGGCTGATAAGCAGCCTACAGGCATAGATATCTACTACGTAGACAGTCTCCTCATGATCCACTTGAAGTCTGCATATACTCAAGGACCTATGTTTGGAGGTTTGCTGCGAGGTCTAAGAGGTCTTTCCTATCTCAGAAAGATCCCCTACAGGAAATTCAATTATTCTAGGTTTCCAACGAATGGGAGAATTTTATTACATTTTCTCTTTCCCAAACTTTTGCAGAGTGTCTGTGGTATCCCTATAGTCATTGCCGCTGCCATTCTGTCAGGTATCATGCATTACGTGCTTTGCAAAACTTCTCTGCCTCTCCAGGTGACTGTAGAAGTTGAAATACTATACAAATGGCCACATTTCAGCTCCTTGACTATGGACCAGGGTAGCACAGAAAAATAATCTGCTATATATTTCATAAATATACATAGATATGAGGGTTTGAGTCATGGGAGACTAAGTCTTTCTAACATATGACCTGGGCACTCTGAAATGCTGAACTTCTGTCTCTTTTACTGTAATACTTGTGTAATCTTTAAAATACTTTTCTTTAAAGCACTGCTTTCATATGGAAAAGGGCTATTTGCACTCAGACAAGTAACAAGAGACTAGAGGCCAGGTCCACACTGAAAATCAGGCATGCATGTTCCATCCCTTAAAAAAAACCCCATCGTGTTTGTAATTTCAATGTAAATCTAGGTTCATAAGTATCTTTGTACATCCGGTGTCAAACAACCAACTTCACGGTGTGATTTACAAACGACAAGAACAAGAACAAGGGTTTGAATTCACGTTTATCAAGTTCAGACTAGCATGTTAATTGCTGGACTAGCCTTAATTTTCGTTTTTAGCTAACCTGTTTGAGGGATAGTATTGCTGAACATTAGGGCACTGAGACCCACAGAATACACGTAGTGTTTGTATCCAGTCCAGTCCAGTCCTAGGTTGATGTCTTCTACCTCTCATCAATGAAAGCTAAAATATTTCAAGCATGAGGTGCATAAAGTTTTTTTGTCCCTTTATCTTTTCTTTTCTCTTCCTGCTTGAGAAGCCAAGTGCAGAGCTTGCAGTTGGCAAATGATGAAGGAAAAAAGAGAAGAATGGAAAGATCTCTCCAGGAGTGTTTGCTTCCACTATATTTTCTTTCCTATAACTAATTATTCTGGCTGGACAAAAAATAAAATAAAACACAATAAAGCACAATAAAAACCTGGATGCATATTGGATTCCCAAGTTTGCTAGGAGCCAAAATTTTAGGTGCATGAAGGGGAAGAAGAAATGGTCCTCTTCATCCCTCAGCCAAAATATCAACATCACACTTGCCAGTTATTCTCCACCGTGATTATCTGATTGGCATATAAACTGATAATTCCCATTCCTGCTCAGAATGGAGCACGCACACACTTCAAACAAACTATTCCCTGGCGCTTGACTTTATCAGTGACTCAAAACAACAACCGTAAAACACGTCAGCTAAATTTCCCCCCTAGGCATCGCTGTGACTCAGGTTTTATGTACCAGCCTCTCGCAGGTTTGAAGGGGAGGAATTTCCAAGTGTAACTACAAGGCTACTACAACTCCTTTAGCTTCCCATCACCGTTCCTTCCTCTCATCTCCCAGAGCTTCTCCTTAGCTACAGCAATGGGTTAAACCCTGGAAATTATTAGGCATTTCATGGTTTTCCACAAATCCAACATTTTTGCCTCTGTCACCCTGGCAGGAAGCTGTGCACTCTGTTTGACAGCAGATTTCTTTTTTTCCATTGAAGGACACCAAATTTCTCCAGGTGAGGCACTGGTGCAACTAGAATTCATTGAAGGTACATATAGCCTTCAGTTTCAGGAGAAAGTTTAAGAATTATGAAAGTGGTGAAAATTTTTATTTTTTTTTTTTATTATAGCTATCTGGGGCTTTTAGAAAACTTCAACAGGGAAGAGGGGAAGAAATCCAATAAAAAACCTCTGTTATTATATCCTTCAGATATTCCTCTGCTCTGTGAAACATGTGTCCAAATATCACAAGAAACATACTCGGATGATATCTTAGCTTAAGACATCATGCCTATAGGAGAGTTAAAGATGAGGTATCTCAGGAGAACTCTGACTTTGTCTCACCCCGTGACTTTGAGCAGGGAACCTCCATCTGGGCCCAGCCTTCAGATTTACCACAACTTTTAGCAAAAAAATAAAAACACAACCCAAGATTCGAGTGTGGATATGTATTAGCCAATTTGAGATAGAAATCTAAATGTAAAAATGGATCAGGGCTTATCTGCAAATCCTACGTTTCTGACTGTACTGGAAACCCTGTACCAGCATTATTCCAGCTTCTCTTCATTTATCTGACTATAGAAAACTTCAGTCTTTGAGAAGTGCTTTCTTTCAGACGTGCTCCAGGTTTTCATAGATGCTGAGATCAATTATATCTGCCGTACCTTAAATGAGCTGTCTGATATCCTATAACGTAGCGGCCACATGCGAGGCACAGCCACCCAAAACTCACAAAGTGCATCTTACCTAAATATCACTATCTACTCTATATTTCTGGACTGGTTTCCAGGATAAAAAGAACCCCATCAGATAAAAATGAATTATCCATTCAGATAAAAATGGATATATTTGTAGATGGTTATCTCATTCTTACAAATAAATCTAAAACCATTCATGACTGCTTTCTGCTAATTTCCACATAGCTTTAGGTATTTCAATGTTACTGCATACATGATTTTCTGTTCTCTGTATATTATTAAAATAACCCAAAAATCTAAAACAGCCCATACTTTTAAAAAATGGGCTTCTATAATATGGCAGAAAACCATTCCAATGAAGATGCTGTTTTAAAATCTTTATTAATTATTATCGTGATAGACATTTCCAAGGAATTTCAATTTCAGAAGCCTCTACGGTCAACTAATAACTTATTAAATATTACTCAGTCATTAAATATCTTCAGTTTAAAAATGAATATTTGGGGGATAGACATCTGGTAATATGTCTTAATCCTATTTTTAGATTAGATCCTCTTAAGAAATTCCCATATGCTTTTAGATAAAGCTTGAACCTTGCTAATCTTCCTGAATATTCTCTGCCTCCTGCTGCATACGACACGTCCCCTAAAAGCTGTACTTAGGGGTCGTGTTTAGGTTCAGATTTCACAAGGTAATTGCACTCCCTCATTTTCATGTGTTTTAGCGCGAGAGCCACAATAAGAGAAGGTGGAAGGAAAAAGCAGGGGGAGTCTAACAATAATGCTTGCTTATTAATGAAATTACTACAAACGGAATAAAAGTCAGAATCAAAAATAACCCTGACATTAATGGAATGCTTATTTGAATCAATTGTATAGAAAACTGCTCAGTGTGTTGGGACTAACTAACAAATATGTGATTAAAGTAGTTCCCAGCATTTAAAAAATTCTTGAAGTGATCTCTAGTATAAACCAATGGTGGGTGGTGAGTGTCTTTAGCAATGTTCCTGGATTTTAACAGCATTGCTTTATCTAAATATATTTCTTAGAGTCACAAACCCTAAAAGGTATAAAATAAAGTAGATTGAGATGGATTAGGTTAATTAATGGGTATGAACTGGCCTTTCACCTCAACAATTGTAGACAAGTTCAACCTAAGAGCTTAAATCAGAGTTTGCTGTTCTAAGCTCTAGTAGACATTAATTCACATCATATAATTTGGCAGAGTTGGCCCAGAAATGAACTTGCCATAGATTTGACCCTCCAAGTCAGAGATGGGGCAGCAAACAAAGAAAAAAATGAGAGGGAACAAAAAAAAAAAAAAGAAAACTACAATGTCTCCCAGCTGCTCCCTTGACTTGTGGATAAAATCAGAGCATGTTTTGAAGGTTTACCCACAAGGGCAGTACATGTTTTTGTGTGGAGATGAACACTGCAGACCCAAAAGGCAAAGGACAGCAGTGCGGGGAGCTGTGGGGCGTATGATGGAGTTTCACCTAGAGACTTGATTTTAGGGCTCCTGGAAAATTTTTGGGTGACTGCACCTCGGCAAATGTGTGCTTTGAGCTCGTACTGATGGACTTTGCATGTTTGCACAATTTCTCTGCACCTCACAGTGATAGAGCAACCACAGCTTTACAAACATCAGCACACTGCATACACAGGGCTTACAGTATCAGACCAATTTCTCTGCTCATATTTGCATGCCTGCAGCTCTGCAGGGGGTCTCACACACAGAAATGGAAGAGAAATAGATAAAATTCATTAATCCTTTTGTTTTGTTTTTATTATCTACCTGGAATTCAGGCATGAAACCACCAGATCATTATTCACTGATAACTGCACAGGCAATAGCAAACTGTTCCACGAATAAATCTTTCGCCTGAATAAAGCAACGGCAGTAGTAATACGCCTTTAATGGATTTATCAGTTTTACATTAAATGCCTTTTATTTGAAAGAGCCAATTAATTTCATAGATGTTCCCTTTAAGTCTGGGCAGCACGGTTTATGGCGGTCTCCTGCCGCAGCCAGGTTCACCAGGGGAACACCGGGTGTTTGCATGTATACCTGAGCATCCATCACCCTTATTTGACTATAATAAGCAAATATAGTTAGCACCAGCCCAGTAAAAGCAAATGTGAGAGCAAATGTGAGCTTGTCCGTCTTTTGCTTTTCTTCCTGGTGCCTGACTTGACCTCCTCTGATGAAGACCAGCAACAGCACCAAGCCCAGAGCACCCCGTGGTGCAGCATCACCTTGGCCATGGGACCCCGTGCAAAGCCGCCGGCGCCGGCAGTGCGGGCTGGTATGAATCAGAGAGCTGTGAACAGCTGAGTGGTGGACGGATTTAAGGGAAGCCCTCTGTCAAAAACCAGGCCAGAAGAATAAGATGAAGCACTCCTCCGGGTCTGCAGGACCGCGGCAGTTATTAGCGAATATTTGTACATTTGGCAGCAGGATTATTGTTTCACTGCTAATGTGATTTTTATTTTTTTTTCAGCCCTGTGTGGCTGTAATGTACGTCACAGCATTTTCACGAAGGTTATGGTTTAAAAAGAAAAATAATATGAGAAGGAATGTAGTGTTCTAAAAATAGGTTTGTGCATTTGGAATTGCGTTCAGAGACCAGCAACCACCGATACCGTCACAGCCTGACTGCTTTTAACTTCTCACATGCTGTAGGCTCTGTGTGTAAGCCAGCTGAAGCAAATATCCTCTATTTATATGGATTTAGGATACACAATAACAACAAAATGAAAATATGCAGGGGACTGACAATGTCTGGATCATTACTGCAGTTAAATCTGTCAAAAGTACGTTGCTTCAATAAATTTTGTCAGAAAATGGGACTGGGCAAGGAACCAAAACATGGACAAATTAGTTATTTCCTAGTCTTACTTTTCTATCCAGCTCTACTAAAGAGTTTATGCATTAATAAGGTACTTGAGTTTTTTCAGTACTTTCAACAGGACCTGCACTTTAGAGAGAATTTCAGTATGAAATTCTGTTAAATTGCCAGTCTTTAACCAACTTGAATTTAATTCAGCCAACAACTATTTCACAGTTCAGTTGATACTTCTTTAGCTCACTTATATTTATTTACTATAATTCTGTACACAACTAAGTCTATTTTTTTTCTGTCTCGCTGCATCTTCTCTACATCTTTTCCACTCAAGATGGGGTTCACAGATGGCTGTGAACCTCGTGCTGTCCTTAAAAGGAAGGTTTCCCCAAAGTCAGTCTATGCGTGGGGGAAGATGCAGTCTGCAAAAGCAGAAGAGGTTGTGGGATCGGGAGACCAAATATGCAGAGGTTTCATGCTGTCACCAACTCTGAATAAATGCATTCCCAGAGAGAAGACATTCCCCTGCCTCATTACACAGTGCTTCTGCTGATCAAAAGAAAAGTAGGAAGATATTATCAATGCATGAAGCCACTCTGCCCTTTCCCCTCCCCTTTTTTTTATTTAGTACGGCTCTTTTCCAGTTTGTTGAAATTCTCTAATTGACCTGGGTTACTATTTACTAGTTTTGCAAAACACAAGCTAAATTTCTACTAGTAGGATTTTGCATTCCTTGCCTCAGGAGCAAAAAAAAAGGTGAAAAGAAATCAAAGATCAAGACTGACAAACCATCATAATCCAAGTTCAACTCAGGTGAATGCAGAAATCTAGGTCAAAATCTTGTCCCACTAGGCTTTACAGTATAATCAGAGTAGAAAGGTCCTAAAATACTCAGATTACTCCATTTTATATTCCAAGTGAGTGAGCAATTAGAGAAAGCTCCGTAATTGCATTAACCAAGCACAAATTTCTCACTAAAGCTTTTCACTGGGGACTCTTGGCATTCCATTGCAGTTGCACTAAGGCTTAGTGGAAGTATTTCCCTTTGCAAAGTTAGATTCCTGTCTGGATGAGGTTTTATACTTACCTGACGTACGCTCTGGGATCCATTTGCCACGGTGTGCTATACACAAGGCTTCTTAAAGTTGTGACCCAGCCACTTTTTATATAAATACTGTATTTGGCATCTATAACAAATTTCACAAAGAATGAATAATCTACTTAAGTAGGAATGAGGAACGGGAAAAGCATTGGCTACTGATAGGGGGCTGCATGGCATGCAAAATTGGGTCATTGACTTCTGGCCTTTGACAGTCTTGAGGTTAGATCTGGCTTACATCACAAGTGAAATGATCATAGGGGTTTTGCTTCAAAAATTAACACTCAGTTTGATTGAGTTTGACAGAAATAGCACACAGATGCCAAGAACTAAGTCAGACAGAACTGGGTTGTTTGGTGGTGCATCTGTTGATGGCAATGCTGCATTCCTTCATTTGCCCTGAGCCAACAAAATAAAAATACCTGTGACATAAGAAGCCATTTTAAAAAATAGCATTTTTTACAACATCTGCAGCACATAGAACACAGATTGTGAATAAGTTGGTGGGACACAGAAGTCAATATACCATTTTTACAAATTAAAGCAAGATTTACTTTCAGATTAGACCAGCCTAAAATCCGCCCAGTAGAAAAGTCACTTAATCTCATCCTGACATTCTAGTTGTTAGATATTATCTTGTGAAGCTCCAAACATCAAAGTCCAGTTAGGAGCCAAACTTTCAATATTTGTGTGGTCTAAAAATCAGAAAATATATGGTCTAGCAGTCAGAATACATCTTTTGTCTGTAAATCAGGGGAGAACTTGGATAAAAAACAAGAGTTCTGTGAGGATTTTAAGTGCATTCTCCTTTTAGCCAGATCTAAATTGCCATCAGGATAAGAGGTTTTTCTCATGGTATTTCAGCCTCCACGTCTGCTCCCAAACAGGAAGTGCCGAAATGTGTACAAATAACTTCATAAAAAATAATTTGAGATACCACAAATAAAGAGAAAAACATTACACCAACTTTCTCATCCTTTAAAACGACTTGAGCTCCATGAGAATGAAATACAAGGAGCTCCCACAGAACAGCTCCCTGTTCCTTCTCAGAGAAGTCCTCAAACGTGACCTTGTGGAGGGTTGAGGACATTGTTAATGCTGAGAGGAGGAGTTCAAATCTACTCTCCAGTTTTAGTGACAAAGGGTGGGGGGTTTTGGTAAAATATTTTTTTGCTCTCTGGGCCTGGTCTTGAACTCCCGAGTCAAAGGAATACCCATTAGATGGGGAAGGTTAGCAATGTAACTGCAGAGGAAAAAACTGATCCTGGCCTCAGCTGTACTTTGAGGAGATCTGAAAGACTTTACAAGATTGGCACTGGCTTCCTGAGGAGCTGGGAAAAGCGGTCTGCTTATTCCCAGCAAGACTGAAACTTTTCATCCAAACAGCAAAAATACAGCCTGTTGCTGTAACTGCCATACTTTTTTTTTTTTTTTTTTAAATGCAGAATACTTTTCATTATGCCAGAACTAATAAAACTCTAGCAAATGTATCATACTAAGCCTTCAGAGATGGAACCAATTCTGTTTGGTTTTGGTTTTTTTTATTGCTGGATCACTGTTATAAAGGGAGGTTTCATATACCATAATTCCAAGGAAGGATCTGGCTTGTTTTTCAGGGTTTCTCACCAGACAGTAGGTAGGAGCACGATGCCAAAAGGAGCCCTATGACTCATCCTGTATAGAAGCCTGACTATGAATTTAATGGTACATTTCAGATGCAGAGGTGGTCAATTTGCTGCTTCTAAACAGGTACATTCCCTCATGTGTTTTTGCTGATGTTCTTCTGGAATCAATTCCAACAGGTGTCCTTCAATAGAGAAGGGAAGACTGAACTATCTTATATTCATTTTGCCACATAGACTCTGAAGGAAAACACAAAAGCACTTGGCTGAAACGTGTTATGGGTCCCTCAAAGCTTTCCAGAATATCCTGAGAGTCTACATGAAGGGCTCCACTAAAGAAAAACCAAATCCAAAAGAGTTTCTCTTGTGCAAGACAAAGGAAATTACTTTGATGCCTAGAGATGCAAAGACAGAACATGTGGAATAAACACACAGACCCTATTTTCTCTTCCCTCTGCAGAAGGTGGAGCTAGAAATCTTCAGGCCCTGGATGGTTTTGGGGATGTCTTCTTTTCCCCAGTCACTGTAGATGCTCTAATTTTGCCCTCTGCTTTGTGGCCCATGGTTTCAGAGGAGGCCAGGAAAGCTGGAGGATTTGGGCTGCTTGGGAATAATTCTGGTCTGTGGCCCTGTCAATGTTCAACCTTGCTCGCCCTTCCTACCTAAATCAGCACTAAGCAGAGAGCACGATTGGGAAAGTTTAAGTGAAAATGCTCTTCTGACCAGATAATTCCCTTTTTTTAAGAGGTATTTTCCCAAGGAAAGTGTCCACTTTACCAGCAAACAAAGAAACCACAACCCACTGAGTAAATCTAGCTTGATGGAAGAGGCTTGTTAATGGCTCTTGTTAATGATAATGGTGTTTTGTGGACAGACTCAACAGCTGAAAACAGGTCTATGCATAAAATATTGGGCAAACACACCTAATTTCACTTGCAGGGAGTGTGAGTTCAACAAAGCCTTCCAAGAGGAAAGCAGTCCCCAGCCAGTGTGTTTTCTTTCGATTCTTTAAAAACCCAATGCTTTCTGGAAATCCCTTCTGGAAAGAAATCATAGCTTTGTCTTTTCACACTCTTTTGGGATGGGAAAAAATCAGAAACATGGAAAAGTCTACACGTCACCCAACTCCAGCCATATGATTTAGGATTACAGTATTATAATTACAGTACAACAAATTTCAAAGTGTTTTAGAAGGCATTTTACTCATTCTTGTTGTTTTGGTTTTTTTTCCTGTAGGGAAACTGAGGCATAGCCAGGAGAACAGATTTGAGCAGGAGAGTTGCAGAGCTGTGAATAGAGCGCAGGGCTCCTGATTTCTGTCCAGCTTTCAAAATACAAGGCCAATTACAACAGTGAGCATGATCCTACTGGAAACATCTACACTGCCTTTGATGGCCATGCTTGAAAAGGGAATCGGGTCCCCCAGGCATTTGCAGTCAACCTGATAGCATCTATTTGGTCCATCCCACTCAGCACCCACACTTCAGCCATAGGCAAACCCGAGTTTGGCGGCCCTCTCACATGCCATTGTCGCTGCCCTTTACATGGGCTGCCTGATATTTTTAGTCTATTAAATAGCCTGAAATAGACCATATCTAAATTTAGATGTTTTCAACTTTTTTAGCTACCTAGGCAGAATCCATTTCTATGGTGGGACACAGCGTGGGCAGGACTTCAAAAGTTACCACAATTTGGCCTTCATACTCCAAAAGAGACTTAGTTTAGATAGATACCTGCTAGCATCAGTAAGTCCCAAAGAGTAGCGATCACTTGGGGATGTTTTGAAATCATTGTACATTTAATACATCTACAAATCTGCCTGAAATTTCTGCTTGCCCAAGAGCGCAGGTTCATAAATGCTCAGAAATTCAGGAAGTAGCTACTCAACAGAGTTGTCCACCACCCAAAGTAGTAGGACCACAGGTGTGATGGAGTTATGTTTCATCAACATGACATAAAACACGGCTCAGTGACTTTATTTTAAATACTGCTCTTTCTAAAGCTTTCCCTTATAAAACTACAGGCGTGGAGCTGTCAACTGGGGGAAAAGGATACCTTTAAATCCAGCCTGGCATGCATGTGTATATTTATTTTTATAAGTGAAATATAAACGGACATGCTGAGTTCCAAGTGCTTGATGGATAAAGGAATTAAATGATTTCATATATCTCTCTATATAAATATACAAAAAACTTTCCCCGATGGGTCACAGAGGATTTCATGTGGATGTGAACTCTGTTTACTGTTAGTATTAGGGAAATAGTGGCTTTTTAACAAGTTACTCATGCCTGGAAAAAATCCCAGTATTGCAAGTTGTCCTAGATTCTCTGCCAATTGTCCGTGGGAATCGTCAGGATGGGAAAAGTTCAGATGTGTTTTAAAGAACCAGCTTAATGGAAAATGGGAAGGAGAAAAAAAAGCTACTGTGTCAATCTCCTGGGTAAGAAGAAGTAAAATGTGATTTGACTGTTTTATTTCTTCCTTTTTCTTTTTCTTTTTTTTTCTTTCCTCAATGCTTTTGGATTTTATTCTCACCCATGCAAAGAGTTTTGTTCAGGCCATTTGCCCTAATGAAGAATGGCTTTGCTTCAGTTCTTTGAGCAAAATCAACTCCAGAGTCCCTCTCTATATCATTGGAATGTAATTATAAACTCTCAGGATTCATTCTTTCGAGCCCATCAGAGTGTTTAGTGCTGTGCAGATGCCCAGGGAGCCCTGGGCTCTGCCTTCAGGGATTTTACAATTCAGAAGTCGATCTCACGTGCTTTTCCTTACCCCACCAGCCTGCAAGGAGTGTGCTGGGGTGAAGGTTAGCGAAAGGGCTGAGGACCGGCATCCCCCGTGGGGCTCTTTGGGGCAAAGAGTCAGCCCCTGCAGGTTCCCCGCCCCCAAAAAGAAAAAATTCTCCAATAATCACTTGTTTACTATTGCAACCAAGACTTTTAAAACTCAGGGCATTGATCCTGTCACTCTGGAGACCACCAAGTGACTAACAGTACTGGAGCGAGAATCCCTCATGGATGTCACATTTCGAGAAGCATTAACCCACTGATTTAGCTTTAAATAGCAATGGTGTTACAGAACATGTCACTAATTATTTGCTTTCCAGCAACAGTGTGGTGCCTTCTGGTACGTGCACACACAAAAAGATGAAGGTTAAGTAGGGGGCTTTCTTCGGTTTCGAATAGACACATTGTGTCATCGTGACACCCAATAAATCCACCCGCCATAGGGGGGAAGGACCGTGCTCTTCCACTTAAAATCCCGGGTCCAGATTTTGCAAACCCTCTTTTTTTCCTTTTTCTTTTCCTTCCCGCGCCCTCTCCCGCCCCCCACCCCTCCCTCCCCTCCCCCAGCAGCTTGTGGGGATAACCCAGCCTGAACCTCGCAAAGTGGAGGGGGTAAAAATCTAGAACCCGTATTCAATCTCCATGTCACACAAGTAGATTCAAAAGCCCTATTTTGGAAACTAAAAGGAGCATCCAATATCATCTGGAAACAAGCTGTTAGTCTGGATGCATTTTTAAGATACAGTGTGGGGGGAAAATATGGATTCTGTTGCGGATCCAATATTTTTTTCTTCTCAAGACCTAGCCAAAAATTAGCTTAATTTAAAATAAGATTAGTCATTTATGGGAACTGGTTGTACAGTTTGGAATTTTTAAGGGAGTAGAGAAAGCAGCTTTTCAGTATCTTAAATATTTATGTTTGAATATAAAATTATTGAATACATCTAGCAGCTACAGGACTTGACATCATTATTTTTCTTACATAAAGTTTTGCTAGACAATAGCACTGCGTGTTCTAATCTCCCCCCTCTCGCTCCTTCACACCCCAGCACTGGTATTCCCTGATTTAGGGGGGTTTAATTGTCTTGGTATATTTTGACTCACATTTTGGCCTTGCAACGGGAGACGCTGCCAGTCCCACTCAGCATATTTTCACATGTATAAAAGCGAATTCTTTGGGGCTACTTTTTATTTATAGACTTAAGAGGGTGGAGAAAATGCTTATATGATGCTGGAACCCCAAAAAGCATTTGTTTGATTTTGTGGGATTTTTATTATGATTATTATTATAATTACTATTACTATTATTAGAACAGGAAACTAATTCTTCATGTGAGATAAAGCCTGTTACCATTTTCACACACAGAGACACACACAAAAAAAAAAAGAAAAAAAAAAAAAAAAGCCTGGTGTCAAGCAGCCCCAGAGCCTGTGTCATTCTCATTGCGCAGATTTTATTTCCTTTTCTGGCCCTGGCTATGCAGGATTACCGTGTGAGGTTTCTCCTCTGCAGCATGCCACTGAAATGAATAAGATGCTGTTTACAACACCGCTCGCAAAGGACATGAGAGAGTAAGAACATGATGCAGCCGGGTTGTGCAACATCCTCTCTAAAGGGGCTGAGCAGAGGGCTGGGATTGTTACCGCTTCTCTGGAAAGGGATGGACCCCCCGAAAACTGATTCCTGCCGATGTGATGCTCAGAGCATCCTCCTGCCCGAAGCTCAGCACAGTGTTGAGGCAGGGCCAGGGGGGCTCTGAGCTTTCGGAGGAAGGTGAAATCTCTGCAGCGGCTTCAACTAAGTCTAACATGAAAGGTTGGGAATCGGGAAGTTTATTCTCTGACTACACACAGCATCAGGCTCAGAAGTTCCCAGTGGCTGTCAGAGGGCAAAACCTTCCTTGGAAAAGGGGCTGTTGATGCTGTAGTATCACCTTGCCTATTTATGCCATATTGGGGATGGCATAATTCATGATGCAATTTGTAGGGCAATTTTACCGAAGGTGGTTTTCTGCTGCTTAAAAACCAACATTAGAACACAGACCTAGGCAGATAAGATGGTTGGTGATAAATCTCACGGGAGTTAAAACCCTGAGAAGTAGATTTCCAGCTAACTGAGTCCCTCTTTTTCCATTGAAATTTTTATTATTATTATTTCAGGGCTGATATCCCCCTCATTTGTTATTTTTAACGCATTAGTGAAGAGGAGCAGAGCCACAGACAAATAGTTCTCCAGTTCCAGGGAATTTCTGTGACTTCCTTTTTATTTGTTTTTTGTAGGAAATTAAAAAGTTGTTATTCTGCAAAAAAACACACTTTCAACCAGAAAATAAGTGCAGCTGGATGAAAAAGTTGTATTGTGAAAGATCAAAATATTTTATTTTGATTTTGATTTGCCATTTTTAAAATTACACTTAGCTTACATCTTGAAATTTTCAAACCCTCTTGTCTGTAAAATGTGGAACTTTTCTACCTGAGAACATCAAAGTGGGTCATTTCTTTTTTTCACATGAATAAGATACTTAGACAAAAACACTTTCCCACTAATCTTTTCCCACTAATAATTTGGCAGCTTGGAACAATGAAAAAAATGTTCAGTGAAAATTATTGCTGGACATTTTGAAATCTTTTATCTGGATCAGGGACCTGCTGTGTGGGGTGTGACTCTGAGAGCCTTGTCTTGAAAACAAAGTGACCTGTTCATCAGCTGGTGTTTATACAGAAAATTTTCAACCCAGGGGTCAAAATCAGAAGTACTTTAGAGTCAGCATTTGTTTACTGGCAGAAGATGAGTCTGTAAAATAGTGGTTGTGTAGATTTCTAGCAGGTTCAACTATTCTTTTGACTTCTATCCAGACAAATAATGGCCGTTCAGGCTTCCAGCTGAGTGTTCGGTTCTGGAAATACTTTTGCCCTCCAGCATCGCTGCCTTGCCTGCCCTGGCCAAGGCACGCAGAGCACTACTGCTCCAAGACATCTCTTCCAGGAGGAGTTCCCAGCTCAGGACAACCTCTGTCAACAAACTGCAATTTCCAATGGCACAAAATTCATAATCTTCCATTAAAACACCGTGCAACGTGAGCACTCAAACGCTTTAAGAAGGAGACCCAAACCCCCTTTTCACTTGGTAGACGACAGGGGTGTTCCCTTCATAACCTGCCTAATAAAACCCCCTACCAAGGCTTTTGTAAGGCTCTAAGATTAATATTGATATAATGTCTCTATATTTCTACTTGGCACCTGTTGAATTGTTGTACTTGCCCATTAGCACTCCATTTAACATCAGAAGTCAGTTAATAAATTCTTCCTTCCTGCATAGGAAATTGACTAAAAGACACAAAATTAGCTTTTAAATTTTAAAGAATTAAGATCTCTACAACTCACTTTTTTCCTTTATTACATTACCTTGAAAATGAGTGTCAAGCTGCATTCTCAGCACTGCTATAACCTGGTAAGGTCCTTTTGCCTTTCAGCCCTCGCATTTAATGGATGGTGCGGGGGAACAATGTGCATCTTTTCTCAGCCTTTGCCCTCGGGCAGTTCTCAGGAAAAAGCCCAGCTTGGCCAATTGTCCAGGCCTGAGGCCTGAGAGGTCAAAGAGTTCAGGCTTTTGTGCTGGGATGCTCTTCTTGGATTTCTTTACAGTCTTTGTCTGGTAACAGATAAATAACTGTTGGTTTGGGTTTTTTTTCCCTCCCTTCTGCAAACAAAAAAGAAGTATCCACCCCCAAAAGGGTAACAGAGTAGAGAGGGAGATACCTTCCTTCTTGGACACTTTTTATCATCATTATTTTCAGATTTTAAAAAAACCCAGAAGCTCATTAGAATCACCAGTTAGCTATTTTGACATATTAGCATCTAATCCTGACTTTGTTTGTAAAGTCTTTCTGAGAGACGGACTATATACTGGAAGCCCAAACCATCACCTTCGTCACTAGGTATGAATGTTCAGATCTGGACCTCGGTCCTAACAAGAGCAGCTCCGTCCCTGCAGCATGGACACAGCCTGAAACTCCAAACTCTGGGCTTGGTGCCCAAGCCACCTCTGAGCTTCCCGACTTCTGCCCATTCCTGTTTCCACTATGGAACAGCTATTTCAGAAATATTATTATAGTCAGTCAGCATATACCTGATAAGATGTTGCATATTCAAACTTCAAAACAAAGTGCTTTAAACTGTAGCTATTTATATGGACAGGAAAGTTTGAAAAGTCAGATATTCAGTGTTTGGGTGGGACATGGAGGTTGAGGAGAGGCTACAGATGCAATTCAATACAGTGCCAGTGTAGCACAGACAGACGCACATAAGTACTGCTGGTGGACATCATTATTTCAATTTTTTATTTTTTTTTTTTAATGTCTGCCTGTCTTGCTGATGATGTCTCTTTTATCAAGCACTCTTTGAGGATATAGGTGAATCCCACTTGTCTCGCTCTTGGGAATAATCCTATTTACCATTTACCAGGCGCTCTCAGCTCACACTTCTCTATAGTCCAGCCAAAGGTTTGGGTTAAAAGGAGGTTTGGCAAACCCCCATTACTCCATGGCCTTGTTGTTGAAATCATAGAAGTCCAGAACCAGGGTGTGGAAAGCCGTATTGTATAAACACCCTAATGCATGACACATGACTAAGTGATAAATCCTGACACGTTTACAAAACAAAATGAAAATCTTCATTTGTCTTTAGGAAGGGGAAGTGCTCCCACGTGTTTAGACATCTGCACACTCAACATGTGGCAATTATTGCGCTGAGGAATTGGAGCACTTAACTGCTGCGGCAAATTAAGGCTCTAGTGATCAGTACCTTCTCGACACCACAAACAAAGCAATTGGTGGTTTTAGGGCTATTCAAGCTGAGGGATGATTCTGAATGACTTAATCCCATCAATATAGATTTACCTCCAACCCAAGCAGTATCAGTTGTTTCCGATTCGTTTCTGTTTCATTTGACTGTACATAACCATCGTATCCTAAAGCAGTTTGTAAGCCCTACTTTTGTATGTTTGCTTAAGTACTGAAATTAAATACACATAATGAAGCCATCTGCAATGAGCAGAATTAATAACCGGCATACCATATTGCTCTGAGATTGTTGACTATACAAACACATAGTACACACACACACACACCGGTCTCCAAAGAACTTGGCATTTCTCAAAACTTTACAGTGTTTGTTTGAACGTATCCCAAATTCTTCATTCCCATGGGATTCATTTTTACTTAGACTGGAAAACTCACCACTAAGTTTATCTCATAAAATAATCTTTTAGGCATCCTGTAAAAGGTCTTCTATTTAAAACAAAATTTAAAAAATGTAATGTAATATACACTTTAAATAATTTGTTTGGGAAATTGGTCAAATGGGGATTGTAAAATGCCAAAAGTGATGTATTGCAGCAATGATTCCTCTTGTATATCCGGATACATCAGTCCCACACATGAACCATCGCTAGCTATGCCTTTCAGAGTTGCCAGTGTTTGTTTGTGGGTGCACAATGCTCCAGTGCACTGTTATGATGACCTGGTATTATCTCCCAGGATTTTCTGTGAAAGCAAAGAGAAGCTAAGAAGCAATCAAGACTGGATTGTACCTGTCTTCTATACAAACATGTAAGGATCGGATTATTAATGCCTTCTCAGGCGAACCTATGTTTGTCTTTATTTCACAAGCAATTTTCATATCAGCCTGAAAAATCAGAAGAAAAAGCTCTGCTGAGCCAAGGTTAAACTGAACTTAGCCTTTGAACTTTTATGAAGAATGTAAAATTAAGTTTAAATTCACTTTTATGGAGTGACCTCGTTTGACAAATTATGGCATATATGCACACACACACATGCACATGCAAACACAAATATACTTACATAATCCAATCAAAACATCCATTTAAATTACCATGAATGGATTGCACATTCCCACATTTCCTTAGAAACTGAATGTTGCAAAGTGATAGTGCTTTGGTAGCAATTGCATTATATCAAGTTTCTTTTCAGGTTACCAAGTACCAGAGGAAATCTAGGGTCTTTCAGTACATTTTAAGAGGAAGAACAGAGAAGAAAATTAGTCTAAAATTAGCTTCAAATTGACATTTGTTTATTTTTTCATGCTTACTATTATAGTGGCAAAGGGGCAAGTGAAAATGGGCCATATAGTATTAAAAACTCTACAAACAGAGAATTTGAGTCTATTCCCTAAAAAGCTCAGAATGTAACAGAAAGGGATATATAACTCCAACTACATAAATATCCATTCAGATCCTTTTGTTTTGTGGGGCTGCTTGATTACTATTATAATTTAAATCTTTCTCAGTTAAGGGGGAGTTGTTTGTCTATTTTATTTTTTTTTTCAAGTTAAAAAATATCTTGTGAGAAAGATTACCTGGCTTACCAAGGAGGTTAAAAAAACCCAAAAAACCCAAAACAAACAAACAAAAAATCCCTCACTTTGCAGGCTTGGAGCAAGTAAATAGAAAAGTAGAATAGGGAAATAAAAGAATAAAGCAAATTTGTCCTTGAAAGCATCAAAGCTCTAGTGGTAAGTGAGAGGCACAGACATGGTTTCGAGCTTTCTGTTCTTCATTCAACCATTTCAGACTCTCTATTTCCTTTTGTTTAAGGGAATTATCAAACCCCGGACATACATTGGGCACCTCTTGCCTTATCAGATTGGCAGCAACATCTGACTCCCTAAGAGGATGTCACTGACACCACTTCTTCGCATGACCAGGAGGAGGTGTGCTGAGATCAGCATCACCCTACGCCAGTCACAGCAAGGTGTCCTGAACCCACCCAAGAAGAGCTTCAGCCTCTTTCCCAGTGAATTCAACATCCCTTTTGATGTGTGGGAGAAGAACAGCTCTTGACCACTGCAAGTCTGTTAAAAGCCAGACCTCCTTTTTGCCAAAGTGGTTGGGAAGGCTTTTTGTTTCTCACAGCAATTGAGCCAAATTCTGGGGCTTAATTTTATATATATATATATAAAAATATAATGCTTTGGGGATGTTACTAACTGCACAGAAATAAATCACTTTTTGTAAATCTACTTAAGATGTTGGCTAGGGAACAATTTTCTGTTTGTCACAGTTAATGATGTTCGCGGGCCTGAGAAAGCCCTCTTTGGGCCTGCTAAATTATCTGTCGCAACAGAGCTGTGTCACCACTGGTACACTGTGCTGTTTTGCCCGCAAACATCTGTGTTTCTGTTGCTCTTCCTGCTGCTGAGAACATCTTTGCTGCCCTCACACGCATTAACACTGTGCCAAGGAGGCAGTGATGCAGCCAGCCGGGCCAATGCACGCTCAAGCAGAGCTCTTAAAGAGCAACCAGGAGGCCTTTGTACGGGGGCCACAAAGGCTCTTTTTATTTGTAGCCCTTCTCAACACAACCAGCTCATTGCTGATGCTGCAGCAATTGCAGCCTTTCCTTCAGGCGTAGCAGCACAGGGTTGAGCATTCCCCTGGTGGGGTACAGAGCCCCAGAGCTGCCAGGTCCTGTATCCCCTTGCCCCAGCAAAAGCCCCTGGAGGGGCTGCATCAAGGGGGATACCTTGCTGGGCCCCCTCCTAAGGGTGGTATGTATCCAAAAGTCCTGGAAAGGGAAGACAAGAGAAGGAGTCTCAATGTCCCAGGTCACCCCTAGGCTAGCTACCATATGGGGGTCCCATCAGAAAATCGTAGAAAGGTTAGAGTTGGAAGGGACCTTAAAGATCATCTAGTTCCATCCCCCTGCCCTGGGCAGGGACACCTTCCACTAGACCCAAAGTTGCTCAAAGCCCCATCCAGCCTGGTCTTGAACACCTCCTCACGCTGCCCCATGAACAGGATTTTGGGAACCCCTGCTCTAAGGGACACGGTTTGTTGGAGCAATTATTGCTAATGGCTAAAGGAGGTCATTGGCACTGGTTATTTAGCATGAGAGCATCCTGTACAGGTTAACATGAGAAGATTCCTGTCTTTATTTGAAATGAAGCATGGTATGTAAGCATTTTCCAAAGGGGTAAAAAAAAAAAAAAAAAGAGAAAATATAAAATCAAACACCTAAACTAAGAAAGGAAATAAAATCAGGGCCTTTAATTTTCCTGACATAGCCAGAATATTGACAGAATTTCCCAACAGTTGAGCCTTTACATACAAATATAGCAGCAAGTGAGTTGGGATGCGCTTGCAGTACTCCGTGTTCACAGTGCCTGTGCATTGGGTCCCCTGCCTCCCTCCACGCTCGATTTTTCCTTAGGGGAGAGATGGAAAATGCCAAAGAGCTTGCCTGGAGCATGGCTACAGGAAAATAAAACCTACGTCTGTAAAAATGAGTACTGCTTTTTCACTTGAGGTTTGCACGGTCAGGCAAAACAACCACGTGCGATTTGCACATTCATTAAGTTGTGCCCAGAGCGAGGACGCGCAAGAGGTACAAGGCAAGCAGGAAGGATGTGCTTGAGTTTCACCAACATTGAGGAGTTTCGCTGAGTTTAAGTAGCCCAGGATGACAAGAAGAGTTTTAGCAAAACCATTAATTTACTTAAGAACAAGGGGAGAAAGACTTGCATCACCCTTTTGCTAACCCTGGAAAAAACAGGTTTATCTAAACTGAGTGGCATAGATTTAAAATCAATGTGAGGAGAATCAGGCCCAATGGGTTTTAAATTTTCTATTAAAATGCTTACTTGCATTTCCTCAATAAATACAGTCTATTTTAACACATGGGAATTAACCTCTTTAATGGTGCATGCTTCCTTCTGGTTGATGTGGGAGCTGGGTATTGATGTGTGGGTAAAGATTATGTACTCGCTTCCATGGGACTGGAGCTGAGTGCGGTCTGGGGGGACTGCTGGGAGCTTTATGGCAAGCAAAGAAATTCCTCAACCACTCTTCACTATATTGAGGAAAACCCAATTAAATCTGACCAGGGACATCTATAATTTGCTGTCCTGTTCTTTTGATATTATTACTGTGCTATATTTTTTCACTAACTTCCTCTACCTCCCACCCTCAAGGGCAGCATGTCTATATATTTCTGTTTTCTACAGTTACGCTATGTTTGGGATGTGCCCACCCCTCCCTCCTGGAATAACTGTGCATCTTGGACAAAAAATATATATATAAAGAAATAATTATAATATATTCCTAATGTTTTGCAAAGCTTTGTGGGTCTCAGTTTTCTGTACACATCACTGCAATTTTCCTACATTCAAAGAGCAGAAGACTGCAGGATTTAAGGATGTTAAAGTCTCAGTTTCATTCTTGTAAATTTGGAGTAACTTCTGCCATTTCTCCCTGCCATTTTTTGTAATGACAGAAAGCAAACCTGGATGGCCAAACACACAACTTCAGATAAAATCATATATAAACCCTAGAGAAAACTGGATTGGCAGCTAAATTTTATATATGGTCTTTATCTCCATCTTGCCTCATGTTTGTAGGAAATTGGTGACACTTAGAAGCAGATGTGAGTTGAGTGAATTGGCCTTATTTCCAGTAATAAGAAGGAAATGTGTGAAAATGAGAGCTAAAAATCTCCCCTCCATAATCCCAACAAAACATTTGACTCTCTCTGGCCAAAAAAAGAGAAGACAACATACACAAGACAGATGTTGATTACATTTTTAGCCACATCACTTAATGCAGCACCAGGAGGAAGTCAGAAACTATGGAGCCAAGCACAGCAAAGGATCAGCAGAAAAGTGCACAAAGTGGCTCAATCACCAAAACGTTTGAAGACCCAGGACCATATTTCAGTGAACTTGGTTAACATCAAGATGAATACCTTGTGAAAAAGTAAGTTTTCATTATTTATCCCAAAGTTTGCTTTAAAACCTTGGATTTATTCAAACCCCAGCTCTACAGCCAAACTCCAGAAGTGGAGGTCCACACCTAAAAAAAGCCAAAAAGGAAAAAAAAAGGTTGCATTGTGCACCAGCTTCTGAAAAGTACGAATGAAAGACGGGAGATGTTTCCATCTCCAGCCACATACTGTAATTCTTCCCTTTTTCTTAGTAGTTTTAGAAATATGGACTGTAACTTGCAGAAAAAATGTAACTTCTTTTTTTCTGTTGAAAGATAAATTCAGATGGTGACACCTTGCCTGGTCTAGTGCAGTCCACCCATGGCACTAGAGCTGAAATGTTTTGCACCTTCATGGTAAGGGCAGTTGAGGTATCACGTAAAGGGTTTGCTAAAGAAGACCTTCACACGCTCTCTCAGGAAGAAAGCCAAAGGTCCTATTTGCCTAGAGTGGATCGATCAGATCTTTGTATATCTAGTTTAAAGCATATTATCCTGATAACTTTGCCAGACTTTGCATTTCCCATATTAAAAGTGACCCAGAGCCCTGAATTTAATTCACCAATAAAAAGATGTAAACAATCAGTTAAGCAATTTCAGGGGGAGAAAAAAAAAAGAGAGAAAAAATAAAAAACAACAACCCTGCGCATATGGCTATTAGACCAATTGAAATAAAAAATATTGTTTTCTTCCTTCAGTTCAGGAAATCTCATTATATTTATAGCTGATGTCACAGCAAAAACTTTCACTGAGAGCAACATCAATTAAAAAAAAAAAGAATCAGCCATGCCAGTTCAGGTGAATGGAGCAATAATAAAATATCCTCCCTTAAATATTACCAAATTCTCAGCACATACCCCAGGATTAAGCTGTGTGAATGGGCAACAGGAAAAACCCAGGAGTCTCCGATTACAGGAAAGAGCTACTATTTATTTATTTAATTTCCCCCCCCTTCTCACTCTGGAAGGGGGAAAAAAAAAAAAAAAAGCCCTTGTAACCGACTCCAAGAGCTGCCCCTGCTTGGGAGTTTGAACACAGGAGGAACAAGATAAATTCCTTAAAATTCTAATTGGGGAACAGTTGACTTAATTGGTGGCCATTTGGCAGACAATGGGAAAGGAGCCCTGGCTGGCGCTGATGGCACCCCAGGGGGATATAACCTTGCAACAGGCCAGAAAGCTCTCAGGGACAGATTGTTTCCTGAGAAGAAACCATGAGACCAAGGGTTGGATTAACCCTCCAACTGTCAAGCTTTATTAGGAGTAATCAGGCTAGATATAGCAAGGGTTAAACACAGGAAACTGAACTGGCAATGATGACATATGTCTCTTTAAAAACAAGAAAAGCGAGGGAGGGAGAAGGAGTAGGATCTGGGGAAGAAAATACCTCTAAATGAACCACAGCATAATTCTTTCTGGTTCAGATGAGGTATCAGCTGGCTGTTGGGTTTGCTCGCTCCGCGGTGTTCCATGTCACCTCCTCAGAGTTTCTGGCTTTCCCTGGGTTTATGGGCTGTACTGAATTCCTAATGGCTTCTTTTGCACAAGCTGGAGTTAGCACCGAAAATAAAATGTTAGTGGTTTATAAGGGCCTGATCCTGCCCTGTGCTGAGCAGACAGCGCTAAAAGCCAAGAAAAAATCAGTATTTAATGGCGCACAAAGAGTTTTTAAAAGTGGCTGTGTGCCTTACTCCCAGGGTGTGCAGAATTGCAGAGAGTTGTTTTATTAAATCGTCTTATTTTTAATCAAAATTAAATCAGCTTCCAAGATTTGGGGATTTGTGAATCAGAGGCAGCCCAAACACTTCTAGAAAAGCCACTGAGCATTTCTGGTCCTTGCACACCCCAACTCGGAGCCTTTCCCAGTCTGTCCTTTCTGGCCGGGCTGTGGGTCATATTTTCTGGATGGAAAGAGCAGATTGCCATGAGAATATTTTAGGTACCTGAACTCTGTGGCGCATTGAGAGCATCCCAACAGCTCAGCTTTGATCTTTTTCAATGTGTAAAATGGCAGCGTGTTTATATTTGTAACGCACGTGTACAGCAGAAAAGAAGGAACGGAGGGGGTGTCTGTGTATGTGTATATTATTTTCATGATTTAAAATAGAAACAATTAACCTCAGGGTCAGGCATTCCCAGGCAGTTAATGACCACCTGGATTAAAAGCCCTCAGCTTTGCCTCAGGCCCTCAACTCCTGCAGTCAGTCATTAACTGCTGGAGATTCCCCTCCTGTCAAAAATCATTGTTTAATTATAAAGATGGGACTGAACCCAAATTGTCACTCTCTTTTGCCCCTGAATTTTGGAAAAAGTCAGAATTTGAATTCAGATCCAGGCGTTGCTGTTCAGGGGCATCTCCGCTTAATTATAAACCTATCAGTTAATTACTGGCTATAAATTTCTGACACCCAATTGGTTATTCGACAGCTTGCTAACACTGCAGCAGAGCCCGTATTTTGGTCAGAAGAGAGTGTCCATGGCAACCCACTGGCCAACATGGGTAAAAGGTAATTACTGGAGTTATTTCTCTAGTTTCTTCATCAAAGTAGCTGCCAAATCCTGTTCAAAGTAAGCAATGTTGCCCTCTAGTTGGGGAGTTTCTTGCCTGCTTGCATGTCTGACTTGAAGATCCTCCGTTTCCCTCAAATGATGCAACAAGTTGTTACTTCCAGGAATTTTTCTTAGTCACTATTGCTCAGATCTGAGCGGATTCAGGATGCCAAGGGAAGCAAGGGATCATTTTCCAGTCCTTTCTCCCACCATACCGGGTCTGCCAACTGCGAACCTCCAGCAAAACCGACAGCATCATTTACTTTTTTTCTCTATGAAACATTCCAAGAAAGAAAAGAACAAATTAATAATAATTTAAATTAAAAAAAAAAAAAAAAAGAATCAAAAGAGGAGAGTAAAGGGTACCTGGGCATGTGAAGTATTTCATCTGTGTTTGAAACCAAGAGAGGAACCGCCAGCTAAAAATCCACTGCGGAGGGTTGACCTTTACGATGGAAGGTTGCAGAAATCCAATTTGATCTGTAGTCACCTGTCTGCCTCTGCCCCTTTCCTGAAACGTCAATCTTGCAGGGAAATTTGGTTATATAAGAGAAGAAAAATCCTTGTAGGCAAAAAAAGGAAACTGCTCTTAAATACAGTCCTTTCAATTCATATTCATTTTCGGTTAGTGTGGCAAAGCAGGCCCCAAGTCATCTCCGTCTAGGAAATTTGCATGGAAGTTGCTCGTACGGACATAGTCAGCAACTGCCTAGTTCAGTGGAGATTTTTAATTTAGGACTAAGAGAAAGAGATTGCCAGCAACAGACCCAATGCAGCGTGCAACGCGGAATTTAAAGGGGGAAAAAATGTGTGAATCGCACCGGATATCATTTGAAAAAAGCAAATAATGTGTTTGATTCTCACTCTATTTCAGCAATGCAATTGAGCAGACATATGTTCAAAAAGGGTTTGGGTACCAAAATAGTACCTCAGTACTCTGCAGGCACCAAAGCCTGAAATCCAAACCCGTGAGCTGGGAACTCCTGCCGGAGCAGAAATGATGTTGTCCTCAAAATCCCCCAGGAGCTCTGCCCAGCCCCAACCCAAGCAGGTGGGACTCCTGATCCCAGGAGAATCGAGGCACCAGTTTGCTGTCCCGACTCCAGCCACTTCACGATACACCTATTCTTTACCTTCCTAATTATCATTTCACTAGTCAGCAAATTATTTGATCAGAAAATAGAGGTTTGAATTAACCTTATGAGGAGCCTGAATTTCCCCAGGGCTTTACCCAGGTGCCAAAACTTGGCTGAAACCCTACCCCTTCCCCTCTCCCTTTTGCAGCTAGCAGCTAAAAGAGATCTAAAAAACCCAGGATCGCACCCAAACTGATACATTGCCTTTGTTTTCCTGTTGCCTGACAGTCCAAGCAAAGTCGGGTCCCTGAGAGTCGGTCCTTACAATTTGCATTCTCAGTGCACAATCCTGGCTGGCACTTCCCATCTAATAACTGCGCCTTTTGTTTATCTATAATCCACCCCTGTCACTGTATACCTGTAGTGCACCTTTATCTCTAGGCCTCCTATCTCCCGTACAGAGACCATTCAGCCCTGGGGCCTGTCAGTTTTATGATTCATGGGTATATTGTACCTAAGATCCTACAAAGAAGGTCTTGAAGTAATTTAAAAAAAAAAAAATAAAATAAAATAAAAGGAAAGAAAACAGGTATTTCAGATGGCACGCTGTGTGAAAGAAATCCCTTATTGACTAGTCTAATCTTGTATAATGTAATCTAATAATAAAGCCAGTTCCCAGAGGTACGGCTCAATAGATGTTATAGTGTTAAAACATGTTTTATGCTGTGTTCTGAAACATATTAAGTGTAACAAAATTGTCCAGCTACTTCTTACATACCAGCTACTAAATATGGCATGAATGCTGTCAATAAAGTAAGCAGTTACTATATTTCAGATTTCTCCGAGGCATAGGATTCAGTTATACTTTCAGTAATCAATTAATTGGCTGCTCATTACTGGCACAGATTGCTTGCAGCCTTTCAGGCTGTGCTCCCTGTATGCCCTGGGTGTTGAACTGTGCGGAGCATCCCATCCCACACGCTGGGGCCATCGGTCCAGAGGATGGCGGCCCCACTGCCTGCTGCTTTAGGTACACCTCATCCCTCCTGAGCTGGGAACCACCTCACAGCAGAGCTGGATAGGAAAAGCCCCGTTCAACTGTGCAACGCAGTCCTGGAAGGCTTGAGTGGCTAAATTTTACTCACCATATTGGGACAGGTTGAATGGGATGCGCAATGCTTCAGGCTCTCCTTATCTCCCCATCTTTTGGAGCAGCCTTTGCCTCAGGAATCGTACCAGGTTCTTGTCTTGGGCCTAAGAACATAAAAACCTTATCCCAGTGATTGTCTCCAAAAAGAAAAGGAAGAAAAAATCTGTGTTCCTGAGTCACACTGTTGCCATGATGTAGTGTACAGAGATGCCACACAAAGAATTGTCTGACTAAAAGGATATTCAGCTGGAGGGATGGGAATGACACGCAGGGGGAAAAAAAGCGGGAACTTCTTCAGCTGGGCTTGGTGCCACTGAAAATGGCAGTGGAAAAACACCCCAACAACCACTCCTCCTAAAAGGCACCAAAAAGCATTGAAACAGCCACACTCCCCTGCATACATCCCAGACAGAAATTTCCAAGTGACCTCAATGACAAATGGATCTGTTTCCTGAGATGCTTTTCAAACTCTGGACCCCATCCTCTTTCTCAGTGCATGAATTTTCTTTGGACAGCTGCTAGTTTTTTCAATGTACTCATAGATTAGAAATTATATGTCTGGGGTCCCCGCGGATTATTTTTTATTGGGTGTGTGAATCACACAGAGTTGTTTCCGTTCCTTGATTAAATGAGTATGACTCTTAGAACCAAGGTTTTAATAATAAATGTTGTATTTACAAATTCATAATTTGCAAATACTCTTCAGGCTTCTTTTAAATTGCCGTTTTCATGGAGACTTCTCTCGGCAAACTGACTTGTACGAGTTTGGTTTTATTTGTAGAGAGCAGACACAAAACGGGAATGAAGGCAAGAAGAGGTAATGCTGTTGAGGGTTTTTCCCTTGAATGAAAATTCTTGGAAAATTAGTTGTAAATCCTGTTACAGGTGTAGAGAAGATTCAAAGACAATTTTATTGTTGTCATATAAAATGGCAAATTAAATCTAATATATTTGGGCAATAGCAATACTACTGACACTAATATTATACTATTGATAGATTATAATAGCAATAATTAGTACAAATATTATTAGTGACATAATTACCTGATCTGTAGATATATTGTACACACACTAGAAATTAGCAAAACAGAGAGCAGAATTACGTGCTGACATCTGTATTTTCCATACAATCATCATACAAGCATGCGTGGACTCTATGTGAAAAGATATCCATGTTCTCCTGAAAATTATGCCAACAATTGTTGTGAAGTGCCAAGATATGTATTGTTCCTTCCAGACCTGAGAAACAGAAAAGTCCTGGCCATGAACAAATATGAATAATTAAAACAGATTCGCAGCATATTTTATATATGCAGTTGCTACTAGCATACAAGAAATATTGCCTTAAAAGATGTGATGCATCATGACACAATTAGCAATTATTTATCACAGTAACAATCCAAATTGTATCCTCAATATGCTTAATTGTATATTTAAATTAAATACAGGCAGTCCATGTAAAGCAGAAATCAATCAATATATTGTAATTAATATAATCATGTCTCTCTAGAGGTCTAGCAGGTGTGTTAGATATAGACAGATATGCAGATTGTATTGCTTCTTAATACAACAGGACATTCATGTGGTAGGAGGGCCTGAAATACAGACAGTAAATACAGGTACGTATTAGGTAATATTAAACATAGGTACATCGTTATGGACCATGAAATTGTTAGCCTTTATGTAGTCCCAGCATCTTTTCAGAGTATAGTAGAATTATCACTCTAGAAAACATTATGTGTTGACATCCAATTGGTACTTAACAATAAAACAATTGCCTTATTAAATCTAAATTAAATCCTGTTTAAGATAAATTTAATTTAAAGTGTGGCTTAAATGGCTCACGGGAGTGACAAATGCCCTGAATGAAGCAGTCCCAAATCGTTTGCACTGCTTTATTATTTCAGCCAGATAGCTGTTTATTATTTTTGTATTATTATTTTGATTTACTGATATTCCATCTGCTTGCATAGAGCTATTCGAACAACCAGAACTACGGAGCTGTCAGATGCTTTCTAATTCTAGCCCAGAGCTGCTAACATTCCTCAGAAACTTTCACAAGCAGACAGAGTCATTAACATCATTTGACCATTTCATTTCAGGATTCATTTTACACAGCTGGAGCTGAGCTGTTCTGCGAATGAGACATGCCTATAATTGACAAAACACAGGACTGACCCTGAGCCAGCAAAAAAAAAATAATCTGTTACTTACATCAGCTAAAGGTGCTTACGCTTTCGGAGTTTCTTGCAACAGATTTTGTTTTCTGTGTGTTGGGTTTGCTTTTTGACTTTTTTCTGAAAAAGAGCATCTGCAAAATAATCCTCATCCAGTGTATACTTTAAATAGTGTCAAATAATAATCTATAACTGATGCAAACTCTCTGGGCACAGTTGCCATCACAATACCCTTTTAGATTCTTTCTAAAAAAGTGATTTTTCCTCCTTAAGCAAAAAATCAGACAGGTAATGGTGTGCATTTTATATTCTAGTGAATGGAACCCCTCAGCACTCCGATTCCCTGAAAATTTTCCACATTGATTTGTAACCTTTGGGGGAAAAATTCTTAATTCTCCATGGTTTCTGATCACTTAGGCTTTTCTGGGCTTGGGTAACACAGCATGCCACATGTTTTCCTAACAAATTGCATTCGGACACTTTCCGACACTTTCATTATTTTAACTCAGGTAATAATTAGTCACTGTCAGAGCTAAGACTTAGGTTGTGCAAATCAGAATAAATTTACCTTGCTGTAGCAGCAGTCACAAATGAAGCAATAAATTAGAAATAGCAAATTGTTACGGACTTAAGAGATCACAACTCAGAATCGCTACCTGAAATCCAGGAAATGTTACAGCGCTGCCAAGATTTCCTTGAAAGCTTAATTTTTCCAGATAACTTTGTGTTTTGAGAATGTTATTGCAAAAAGCCCTGGAGATATTATACTCGTGACATTCCCTAAGAAAACACAACGGGACTCTGCTATTGCAAAAAAATCAAATGACCGAAGACTGTTTCTTATTAGTATGAAATGCATGTCTTTTGAAGGTCTTCAGGGTTCAGAGTCTCTCCCCCTCCCCAGCTTCCCTCTCCCTTATCCTTACAGTTTGTATAGATTAAATGCATAGTGCAACCCCATGGGTTCTCTGTTGTAAAGCTATGTCTAATATGAGGCCACTAGACACTGTCACATAAAATCCATTAAAGTCCATCAGATCCACTGTCTTGGTAACATTCAGCTCATTGTCATTGGGCTGCTGCAATGAAGCATAGAGTGCCTGCTTTGAAACTTGATTAAAACAATTCATTAAAAGTAAGGCAACTAATCAGAACACAAGGGTTGTCTTCATGGGACTTGAAAAGTTCATTAGTGCCCCCACCATGAAAAACAGGAGCGGGAAAAAGAAAGAGGCAGGAGAGAGAAAGGGAAAGCCCTCCTCCTCCTCCCCTCCTTTTCGAGCTGTTTTCTAGGGGCTGGGGAGCCAGTGTCCTTCCCCAGGGCTTTAATTGGTTTGATCTGATCCTCCAACACCATCCCAAAGCCTTCATTTGAAATTGTTGGTCATTATGGTTTGGTGTCTCTTTTTTCCATTTTCTTAAATAGCTACAGAAATGCTATTGGTTGCAGTTTTTCTCCTAAGTTCACTTCTCTCAACAAAAACCCCAGATTTCATTATACAAATGCTCTTCTGTATAAAAGCACAAGAATCAAGAAGAAACAGCATCTCAGTCTCTTTTACAGTGAATGCTTGGCTTGTTTTCTTTCAAAATCTTCTCCAATTTAATTTTTAGCCCCTCAAAATAAAAACACTTGAAAATGAAAATTGTTTTAAATTTGTCAGAAGAGCACCATTCTAGAAAATATAATTTATGCTTTTGAATTGCCAGAAAAATATTCAATTTTTTCATTTGCTTTCTGAACAAACTTCTTTTCGATTTCAAAATGAAAACAGCTCCAATAAATCAGTGTGTTTTGGTCAAGCTCTGTTTTTGACTCTGAAATTCTGACTGACCTGGTCAAAAGACATCAACATGGGTACCTGAGCATAAATAGGATCTTTCTGTAAAGTTTTATTAAAAAGAAAAAAAAAAAACAAAACCAAAAAAACAAACAACAAACCCTTGGACAAATGATATCAGTATGTAGAGGCTGCTTTCTAGCATTCTCACATAGTGTTTGAGGATGTAAGGGACTGCTGCGGGTCTGGCATATCTTGTCAGCTGTTTGCAGAGGTGCGTTAGCTCCTAATCTGAACAGGTAAATAGCAGTAAATTCACAGAGCCTATTTCACCGGTGTTAATGTTCTTGTGAATAGTAATAGTGGAGCACCGCTCCAGACACCCTTCAGGAAAGCTGTGATTTATGTGATATGGGAAAGGTCTATTCTCTTTGTTCAATATAAGCCATAAACAAAATTCGTCCAAATGACTATTATGAAAAGTAGCTTCACAATATTGCATGAATCTTTCCACATCCTATATCTTATCTAAAGTTTATGCCTGTAAGATGGACTACTTGTATTGCAGGAACTCTATAGATTATCTCCATTACCGATTAAAGAGACTGCCTTTTTTCCATGCCTCCTGCCTACCCATTTGTTACCTCCTTAAATGAGTGAAGGGTCTTTTGATTACAGGGTTCTTTGCTCAGGAAACCACCATATTTGCAAACACAAATGCATATATACACTCTAATGAATAATGAAGGTTATTTATTGCTTGTGCTTGAAATAATGGTTGATTTTGGAGTGCCTTTCATAAAACCCACATCAGAAAGTGTGTTATGTCCTGACATTTTCATTGCAGTTCAAGTAAAATAGTCCTCGGAAATTGTCTTGCTACCAAATTGCAATCATAAAGGCATGGCTTCAGACTCTGCGAATCACTTCAGATTGTGAACTTCTGGATAATATATAACATAAAGAGTTTAATTGAATCAGCCAGTTGGGTTTTTGCCCAGAAAAGTAGAAATTTAAATGCTGATGCAGCTTCCAATGACACCAGTCAGCACTCCTTAGATTGGATTGTAAATAATCTTATTTGAGGATATGCAGTATGATAGGGATATACTTGTCTGTAAACTTGCTAGCAAAAGTAATTAAATAATTCCATTGTGTACTAAGACATATGAAAAATCACTGACCCCAAAGAGATTTGATAAGTGTTTACCAGCAGCTAGAAGAAAATACTGACTTTTTAGCAACTCTTGTCTTATTTTTGAGTTGCTAGGACAAAACAGAATAATAAATCAAAACGTAGCAACAGTGAAATCTGTTTCTGACCCATGTTTGAAGACATTTGTGGCAAATGCCTTCCAGCCCACTTGGATGGCAACGCGAATCCACTGTCTGAATGCAGCTTGGTTCACATCTCAGAGTTTAAAGTTCATCTGGATTGGTGTCCTGAACATCTCAAGTGAGGTTTTTCAAGCTTCATCTATGGCTGATAGAAGCAGAAAAATAAATACAAAAAGGTCTCCCACCTGATCCAACATAAGGTATTGTATCCATTCAAGACCAAAAAAAAGGGAATCTGGTCAGTACTTTTAACTGAAAATAATATTTACCCCCAAGTCACAAATATCTCAAAATTTTTTATTTTCCAGAAGTTTCACACTTGTTTAATGAGAAATGTTAAAAGTGAAAAATGGAACAATTTAAAACTGTGCCTTCGTACACCTTTAATACTTTCTTTTGCCTTTTTTTTTCATCTATAGTGTTTTAATGGACAATTGATTAAGGGGGTAAATAATTAAGGGGGTAAATAGAAGACAGTGGAGCAAAAGTTCAAATAAGTGAAAATATTGGTTCTGTTTAAAAAGCACAAAGCCGCATATTTTAAGGGCTGGGGTTTTTTACAATTTAAAATTAATTTAAAACTTTCATCTACAATTTTTCAAAAAAGCAAAAACCTGAGTGAAGGGTTTTCCTTAAATATTACTGATGTTTTCCAACGTCCAGGTTGTGAGGTGCAGTTACTCAATGTAAGAGGCATCTGATCTGAAGTACAAAGTTGCCTTAGTCAGAAACATCTTAGTTAGAATGAGAGGGGGTGGTCCTTTTTACTGTAGCTGTTTGTGTAGGAAAGCTAAAGAATTTGTATTAAGTGTGAATTAAGAATTCACACTTCAGATGTTCTTGTTTCCCAACCCGTACTACTCACAGAGCTTAACCGCTACAGCTGCCTTCATCCATTCTGCTTCGTGTTGTAGCATCATTAGTCCATGCAAACTCAGTCATGTGTGCTAGACTGGATCACTAATTTAGTTCCACTGGATCTCTAAGAAAAGAATTTGAGAAAATCTCAGGCATTTAAAAAAATGACGCAGAGCTCCTCTAAGAAATTGCATCTGTACCCTGCATGGGTACTTTGCTGCCAAAATTGTTGTTTATGGAAAAATTGTGACATCATAGACCGTTGACTTGTAATTTTTAAGATCGTGTTTCACCTAGAAGTATAAAAATGGCAACCTTATGGATCTAGTCAGATTCCAGTTGGAGTCATCTTCCCTTCCCAGCATAGTTAGCCACAGCTACTGTTACAAAACAGAACCTTCATTCTACTTCGGAAATGGCTCCCTGTTGTAATAGACAAGAATGTGTGTCTTTGGGAACTTTAGCTCTTTTTGCCTTACGTTTATTTTCATTAAAAGTAACAAAATAGCTGTTTGTCACTATTCAAACTTTTTGTTTCTGCAAACTGCAGTGAGAGCTCTCAAGATATCTCATCAAGCTTCATTTTATGATACCTCTATTTTATTTCCCTGCACGGTCTGTCCGTTTCTTTTCCCTTTGTCTGTTTCCTCATGATGATTAGCACTATGCCTACAAGGAAATCATCTGTAGCTGGTGCAAACCTAAATGCACATGTTTCATCCCACTGAAGATATGACCAGCCGTGTCTTTCACCAGAAACAATCAAGATGCCTCCAAAATATTAAATTTGCTAAATAAAATATCTCCATTTTTCCAGTTACCATCTTACCAAAAATGTCTGAGGGCTAAAAATGTGATAGACCAGAATATATGGACAATGTGGCTAGGTCACCCTGGCCACTGCACAAGGTAAAGGCTTATTGTCTTTACTGTTGTAAAGGCTGTATGGTTGTGTTGTGGTCATTTTCTTAGTATGATGCCAGTAGGGACTACAGAGTTAGGGGAAAATGAATGTGCAGAATTAAGCATACCTTCACCTGCCTCTGTAAAGTAATACTGACCCTCATTTTGACACAGGTCTGTATCAAAAGTAGCTCAGTCAGGATGGAGAGCCAGCACCCCTGTTTCTCCCCAAAACTTATTAGCCACCAGACCTACTTCAGCTCCAAAAAATGTGAATATGTATCCAAAATCAACTTTGCAGATGGATTTTGCTTCCATTAAATTCCATGGTGAAAAAAGCCATATATAGGGTTTAATTTAATTATGGGCATACAGCACTTGCAAGAAAAAATAGGTTCATATTTGGATTTATGGAATTATTTTACTGAAAAAGAATTACGTTACATATTTAAATCCCTAGTGGCTACTAATGTTTTATTAAATACAGTGTAAATCCAGCTGCGACCATGCAATAAAACCTCCAAGGGGCAAAAAAAGAGTGTGTTTTATATTTCATTTTTGCATGCAACAACTCAGTCTCCTGAATACTGCCCATATGCCATTATGCTCTCCTTGACATTGATCTTTAATAGGGGCTCAATATGCTGAACCCTGCTTAAATGTACAGAAGGAATATGGTAAGATTACGCACCGCCTCTAAAATTTCTTATATGTGGCCCACTCACAAAACAAAACCTTGTGCGAAGCTATTGTACAAACGCATTTAATGTCGCTTAGTAAAATAGACAGAAATTCGGTTTGTAGCAAGAGAAGTTTGATTTCGTTACAGAAATTCAGGAAATAATGATATGACTCTGTGGACGGTCACCCATAGTAATTAGCTGGAGAGTAAATTCATTTGTTTTTTCCTTTTTTTTTCATCAGGACATGCATTTTCACTCTCATGTGCCCAGGGCTTGAAAGGTTTACATTACATAAAATTAGGACTATATAAACTATGAGCTTCATCTGTTTTCTAATATGATTGCCCCTTCCCTTGAACAGAATAGCCTAATTGATAGCCTCCATTGTATGCAATGCACGTCAATAAATACTGAACATGAATGTGAATCAATATTGTGTTAGTACTGGGATTAAGCAAGCTATTTTCTCCCTTTTTTTTTTTTTTTTTCTCCAGAAGAGATGAATACAAGTAAATAAAATGACTGTTTGTCTGAAATTCTGCCTGGGGATTTAGTTTTGCATTTCCCTGTAGAAACACAACATCAGAAGTCATTCTGGTCCCTAATACTTTGGCCCAGAGTGTGTACAATAGAAGCAAACACCTCAGCAGACTGTCCTTTTCACTGGAAAACCAGGTGCTGTTGCAGAGGCAAAGAGATTTGACTTCTGATATCTTCTTTTTTTTTTTTTTCCTTTTTTTTTTTCAAGCCACAAATTAGAGGAAAATTTATGAGAGCCTAGACAGTAATTTATAGGACCAATATTGACTGCTCTTGACCCTGTGTGTTATTTTGCAGTCTAAACAATGCCAAATTGCTTAGATGACCCAATACCATACCAAAATCCATAGACACCTGATATATATTACACAAATTTTTAAAGCATGGCAAAAACACAACCCAGTGATAAATGACCACAGTATTTCAGATCAGTTCTTGCAAATGCAAAGCACAAGAGTTTCGGCAAGTTTCTAAACTTTTGGGAAATGAGGATTGGAAAAGGAGGTATATAATGTTAGGACCTGTTAGCTATTAGATCAAAGTTCGGATCTAAGCCCATAAAGACAAGAGCTTCCAAAAAGGCTCCGGGGCAGTCATTGCCCATAAACACTCAAGTGCTTCAGATGTAAGGTAGTCTACTTGCTAAAGTGCTTGACATTGTGTTATGTGCCCTCAAGGGAATCACCTCTGCTTTCCAAGAAGTCAGAACTCCTTATCCCAACGGAGACACGTTGGGGCAGAAACCCCATGTATCCTCCTGCCTCCATCCCAACAGGCACCGCCAAGTCCTGCCTCGCAATTATTGTCTGCTTCAGGACCAAGGGTGACTGGTTTTGGGTTTGGTTTTCCAAAGCACTTAAGTGAAAATAAGTGGACCTTAGATGTTTAAGAGACCTAGGAATTTAAACTAAATTTTTCCAGAAAAGTTGAACTATACAATCATGTCCAAAGATCTGATCTTCTAAAGGGCTCAACACTAACATAAATACCAAGGTTAATGGCCAAATTTTCTAAGGAACTAAACACTTTAAGGTGGTGGCAATGTTTGGCTTTCTGATGGCTAACTTTTAGATTGAATATGTTCATTATCAGTATATTCATTTAGGAGGTAGAAACATTTCAGTATAAATCCTTTCTGTCCCAATTTTTTTACAGAAGCAAAATCTATGTCAACCACACCTGAAATGACTGCCCTAACCACAGGTCTTGGTAGGAAATAAGTCTTTTTCAGTATTGCCATTGTAACTACTATTTTATACAGAATGTTTTCATTAGAGGAGAGGCTGGTTTCCCATTTTACTTCCCCAATCACACAGTTAGAGAATCATTCCCCTACTTCCTTCAGTTGAGGTTTTGTGTTGATTTTTTTTTTTTCCATTGCACAGAAATAAAATACTTTTCATTTATTCCCAAAGTAGATGTATGGGCGTTTCTATATTGAAAGTTAGCAAAAACTTTTAAATTATACATATTTGAACATACATATCTATGCACATTTATACATGCAAATTTGCTGAGACTACTTGTTGCGTATGCACAAATGCAGATAAAAAAATCTTTGTAGTGACCTGTTAATGTGCTGCATTTCTTGCAACTGAATTTTTTTACTTTTATAGATAGAAAGGGAAAGGTAACATATTTTAGGGATGTATTTTGCAGATTATTTTTGCAGTAGCAGCAAACCGTTTCTGCACAGCTACACACACTAGAAGAATTACCGTTTTCCTAGCTTGCATCTACAATAGTTAATTTAAATAGTGACTTGTGGGGAACGTATGGCTAAATCAAGTCTTCAGTTGGAAAGCTTAGCTTAATTTTCTGTGGCATCTTGTGTCACAATATGTCACATCAGTGTGGCTGCATGGGTAGATGGGATACTCTTAAAGAAGGCATCACTCTTAAAAGGGCTTTTCTGAAAAGCCAAAAAAACAGCCAAGCAAAAAAATGTTAATGAACTGGATCTCCATGCATCAATCTGTTCTTATGGTTAATTACTGTACCGGTGGAAGAGTTTGGGGAGAAAAGAGGACGCAGGTTTGCACTGCAGAGTCATTTCACATGAAGATTTTGAATTCCACTTTGTCCTGACAGCATTTCTTAACTGGAGTACCATCCCAAAATACCTGAGACATTAACAAGCCTGCAAATTCCAACTTCTTTTTTTATTTGCCTCCCACCCCTTTCCCCTTTGTTGCTATAGTAAAAATGTTTCTACTTTTCTACATCTGTCTGCTGTTGCCAACAAAACACTGGAGAACAGGAGGTGATCTTTCTGTTTTCGTTCCAGCAGCCTGGCCCTGAATGAGTTTAATCGGCTGAGAAACGCGACTGAAAAGGGCTTTGCTACCCTTTCTAACTTCACTGCGCTCAGGCTTTCTGTAGCCTAGAGAGTGACACCCTATGCCTTATTTCACTGTGGATTATTTAGAATGCTTCAATTGTGACTTGTCAATGTGGTCCGGGGTAGATCAAGGCAAAACCTCCGACAAGAAAACAGCAGTGCGAATATGATGTGACTGACTGCCGCACAATGGACTAATACCTCTTAATTTGGACTTTTAGCAATCGTTTACCATCCTTATGCCCTTGAAGACTCCAAATCCACTCGTACAGAGAAGAAAAAAGTCCTTTTCTTTTTTCTTCCCTCTCCCTCCTTCCCTCCCCATAACTCGAGTGTATCGATCAATGTCTCTGTATGCATTTAATAGCTTTATTTCAAAGCACTTTACTCTTAAAAGCCCCTCTCACCAAGGCATACTATTGAAATACTGTGCAGGTGTAATTAAATGAGCCAATTTTTCGCCCTGGACTATATCCCTGTTCTCTCTTTGGCATTAGAACTACAAGACGAGTCTTGGTCATTTCTTATCTCTGGGAAGCACTGATTTTTAGTTTGTCTCTTTTTTTTTTAATTAAAAAAAATAATTAAAGTTAAATTAATTGGTTAAAGGTTAATAGATGTAGAGATTGACGTCCTTAGTAAAAGTACTCCACCTGAAATGACAGTGCACGAGCCTTAATATATTACCAGCAAGTTATGCCTGTACTACACCCAGGAGTAATATGGCCAGGGCACCACTGAATGCCAAGTATCCTGTGACTTTGCTGTGGAGACTGCTTCAAAGTTATTCAGTTACTGCTCAATGCTGTGACTGTATTTGTGATGTTCACTAAGAAATGGAGGGAAACTATTCATTTATTTCACATGGGAAGTTTTCACACAACAGTTTTTTGCCCACTACAAGATCTAGGGAAGCAGTTCAAAAATAGCATTTCAGAACATCAGCGTGAATAGACCTCATACGTCTCTTTTGATATTTTTTCTGTTCTTTATCAGGCACTTTTCACTAACACTTGAAATTTCACCCACAAAAAAAGCTGCAGAAGAGCCTTGTGGGCACTCGTGCACATATATTTTCACCAAAAGGGTTAGAAGGTCAGTTGAAAGCTCTTTGAAATATGTGTGTCATCCAATGAAGACAGAGAAACGTAGCTATGCATCTTAATCAGGCATCGTGAATAGGAAATACTCAAAGCAACAGTCATGGTGAATAGTCTGTGATTAGTCCACAAGCTGAAATCAGACGACATAAACCCCATGCCAAATTATTTTGAATTCTGAACATATTTGTAAAAATCTAAATTTGTCAATAGATAAGTCACCAGCAGAATAAAGGTATAAATTTCTCAGATAGATTGTTCACAAAGGATAGAGTGCAGAGCTACAACCTGGAATAGTATTGAACCCGATGACCTAGAGGTGAAGGGCTGGAGAGCCCATAACCAATCACCTTTGAATTCAGTGTACTGGACTGTCTATTTGAAAATTAAACAAAGACCCAACTGTAGTAATTGTGTCACCTTATGTACTTAAAGTAATTTCCCCAGCTCAGCTCAATATCTGGAGGAGCAAACGGAGAAATTGCCTGTTGTGTCACTTCTCTTCTCTAAGGCTTTATATCTACTCAATTTTTTCCTCAGTGCTTTCCTACTGCTCTTCACAAAAACATTGCAAAGTTCCTTAGAAGAGGCAATAAAATGCACAGATGGCTGAGCCAACAGAAATAAAACTAAAATAAGACCTTCGCACAGATGTGAAAAGGTGAGACAAAAAAAAAAAACCCACCTTTGCATAGCTGTTTTCTTTAAGCACTGGTCCATTTTGGCTACACTGGAGTTACTGAGAAAATATATTTATTTGCCAAATCACTGTTGTAATAGAATTACTTTATGGTTTTTAATTAAAAAATCTGAAAACAAAACTTGCTATGACAGGTGTCAGTTGTCAGGATGTGGCATAAACATGACCCTCTAATTCTATGTGGTTATTGACTGACTAAAGCCCCAATATGTCCCAGCATGGACTAAGAGCACGGTTACCCTCATCTGTAGATAACATTGGCTGCTTGAAGAAGAGGTTTCATTCAGACTTCTCAGGCTTAGTGCCTTCTTAGGGCATTAAAAAGGGTTTTCTAGTCCATGGAGAAAGTCAGACTTGAAAGCCTCTTCTTGCCCCAAACCACTAAGAGGAGCCAAAGCTGCTGCTGGATGTGAAGTCATTAGCATTGCTGACGCCTCTCTAAAGCAAATATGTGAGATGCCTTGTTGACCCTGAACCCAGCAAGGCAGCAGAGTTAGAGAAAGCATTTAGACTGATTTGCAAGCCATGGTAAAACAAAGTCTTCTCTGATGCATCTTTCTTCACCCCAACAGTTTGGCTTTGAGATCATTTCCATGTCTGACAACATCTCACCCTGGTGGAACAGATGAATAATGAGGGCCAAATTCTGCTAAAAAGACCATTACCTTCTTGGCGCAGAACTGTCTCCTTCACTTTGCCTCTATGAAACTATGGGCCCTTTCTACCTTGGCTGAGCCATGTTGTCAGCCAGGGTAAGTCAGAGTAGATCCACTGAACTTCAATGGATGTATATTTTTTTACAACACCTGAAACACTGCCAGAAGCAATAATTATGATAATAGTAGCATTAAAAAAAATAAATCTGCTTATTAGCACAAAGATGAACTTAGTTAGATTCTGTTTTTTCAGACACTTCTCTTTCCAGCAGATTCCAAGCTAACAAGTGACTTAAACCAGAACAGAACTGGCTTTAAAGACTCCTTGAAGACTAAAAATAACCTTTCCAACTAATTGTGCTTACGTTACCTCCTTCAGCAGCAATTATTTGGTTTCATCCCAACCTTCCTACTTACCCATAATTACCATCTCCTTTGACACGGTTAACTAAAAGTGAGTATTAATATGGATTTAATGTTGTTTCAGAAACTGGTGGAGCACTGAGGGTGCCAATGATCCTTCTTTCACTTTGTACTAAAAATGTGTTGATCTGTGGTTTCTGGCTGCTGCTTGAATTTGACTTGAAGGTTGAAAGTAAACACATCACTCAAGCACATGGTGCATGAATTAAGGTCTTTCTGTCACCAGCCTCTGCTTTTTTTTCCCTACTCCCTGGGTCAGGCACCCCAGAGTCCCCCCCTTTCCCCTTTCCTCTCATGGGACCCTGGGGAAATATTTCTCTTGACATAAACTCCTGCGTGGCTAACACCTGCATTTCTTTCAGTGCACATTTCCATGGGGGAAGTTTTGCATTTTTCTTCTTTTTTTTCCCTCCCCCAGAAAATATTTCTCTAAGAATGATCAGATTTTCCTAGCCACTCCAAACACAGAGACTTGTTGCATTTCCAATGGCGGAAAGAACACTGCTTGACTTTGAATTCCCTTTGGCCAGGAGATCACCTTCCAAAAATGTGTGCTTTAAATGAACACAGTACATTTTTTAATCTGCAGTATTATGGGTTATGATGGAAGTGGAGACATAGCAAAGCCAGGTTTTTCTACCTCTCATAATAATAATAAAACCTAATGTAGCAAATTTCTCTTGGCTTCCAGATATTAGAATGCATTCAACACACCTTTGACAAGTTTACACCTACAAGGGTTTGCTGTGTCAGAAACCTCCCTCCTAGAGGATGAAGTTTTTAACAGCGAAAAAGATCATTGTTATAGTTTGAAGCAGTTCCTTGACCAAAATAAAGCTATGCTGTAAAATAACTTTTTTCGGCATAACTGTCTTTACCAGGGCTTTTGCTGGTATTAAATATGTTGGTTGGGGTTTATGAAGGGGGGATTGTTCTTTTTCTTATTTTTACACACTAACTGACATCTTTATTCTGGGGAACAAAATTAAGTGTAAACCAAACATTACTGTCTACAGCATTTTCTTGGGGTCAGGGTTTCCAGGGAATAATAGAAGGAGAAAGCTTCCTAAAGACATATCTTTGTGGAGTAGGGATGGGGGTTCCAATTTACTAGTCTTCATCTTATTGAGGGCAATAATTTCCCTGAAGACTTTATTGGCAGGGTATCACTGCAGAAAACGTTTGCTGCCGGCAACCCTATTATTTTCCATGAGAAATACAGTCCCGTGAGAAAGCACGTTCTCACTCTATTTCTGTGGGAAACACCAGGAGAAGAAGAATTCCAAATCCCGCGAGACCGAGCAACTGGAAATAACACCAGAAGCCCTCTTGTTTGTGTAACTTATTGCAAAAATATCAAAGGAGGGGGAAGAACATGTTTTCATAAAATTTTCACTTTGCAAGAGCTCAGTTTTTTTAAAAAAAGGATTTATATTTGACAGCCCAAAATCCCAAGGATGTTCAGTCTATTTCAGTTGTCAATTTATGATCTTTAAAACATTTTTAAAATTGACTGAACCTTAACTACATCCTACCTCATCTTGTACTAGCCAAGTTTTACAGATGCCATCTTAAAAATCAATTCAAAGAACAGCCATAAACTTGAAAGCTTCCTATTTGAAGTGTATATGGCAGAATGCAATTTTGTTTAATTTTAATTGACAGAGATGTCAGCCTAAGAGAATATTTTAGAATATTAGTAGGAACAGTAAACTCATGCCTTGACACTTTTATGATATAATGGTATAATTCTCAGGGAAGAAAATCACCACTGTCAGGATTTACACAAAAGCAGTACATGTTTTACTTTTTCCTCAGTAAAGGAGTGACAAATGTATTACTAATTACACAATTACTTTATTATGTAGAACCGGTAATAAAACCCTTGACGTACACTCAGAAAGTCTTAGCTTCATTAAAAAAGACGGGATTTTTTTTTTTTTTAATTAGTATTACTAATATTCTGGTGAGGTTTCAACCTGTGGGATGTAGTTCAGTTCACTGCCCTCTGCATTTTCCTATACAAAAAGCATATTTGTAAGGCCTGTTTGTTCCTAAGGAGACAAATCCTCAAGTGGTGTACAACTTCTATTGCTCCCTATTTGAGCAAGCTGAGAATTAGGCTAGAAGAAACATGATCAGTTACTGCAAAAGTTCCAAGCACAGTGATTTCTGTTGGTTTTCTTGGATACTGATTATTATATGTCTTAATATTTTTTTGATATGACAAAGCAACTTCACATTAAGAAATAAACACATGACTTGACTTAACATAATCTACTCGTGCTCTGAGTCCAGGTGGAAAGTAGGAAACTTCCCTGATTTTGAAAGTGGCCAGATTCTGAATTTACCTCTTTTTGCAGAAGTCCACACAACTAAAAAGCTGAGTCCTCAGTCCTCGACTTTGGGAGTGGATGAAGTCCTGCTCCAAACTATACCCCACTGTCTCTTTGCACTGCTGCTGTAAAGAAAATTCCCAGGCAACACAAAGTGATGCAAAGGCAAACCGAGGAACTTGGTGCTGCTGTACAATAAGTATAAATACTCCCTAACTCCTCAAGGCCTGATCTAGAAAACTACTTAAATATGCAGCTAACTTTAAGCACATGAGTAATCCCTTTGACTTTAAAGAATTAGTCATGTGCTTAAAGTATAGTGCCCTGCTGTATGGAGACCTAGCCTCCAAAACAAAGTATGGCAGCGATTTAGTGATTAATTACAGGCTATAGATGGACAAGCCAGTTGGGTTAAACAAGAAGTGGCCCAACCCTTTGCCCTTCTCCAAAAACAAATCTGAATAAAGGTCAAAAGAGTTTGGTTAAGGATGTACTTACCAAACTTTCAAACCTTTTGAGGACCATCCACCACTAGTAAAGGCTCTCACATTGTGTCCCTCCGGGAGTCCCATAGGCGTAGTCGGTTGTAAACTCATTTTCCTATATGGTCAGGCACGCGTGTGGGGGGGAGGAATGAATGACAATGCAGAACGGCCAAAGCTGGTGTCCTGTGACCATGGAGCTTTTAATATGGAGGCAACGGAATCAGGATTAAGAATTGCAGCTGCTAAGATGCTAAACCCCACATACAGCGCCTATGGCTCAGATGTTATCAAGCGTAAAATCTTTTGAATAAAGCCTTACATGGGGGCACCATTGTAAACTGCTTTCCCAGTTAAAGCCTTTAGGTAGTAGTAAGAAGGAAAAGGTTGTATTTTGCCGTATTATTTTCAGTAATATGTCAAAGGCCACTGAAATCAATTCCCATTAATTTTAAAGGACTTTCCATAGTAAAAATAATGCCCAGTAAAAGCACTATAATGAAACTGCTGTTTAAACTATTCCAGTCCTTTAAGGATGGCCGGCAACTAATTTTCTTCCATGAGACAATATTGTACAAATTCCAGTGTTCATTTCCACTACAGAAACTAAAGCCAGACAGGTAATGAATAGGCTCTGAAGGAGTGAGTGTGATTTTGGAGTAGTTTTTGCTATAGTCACTGTTTATATTTACTTATATCTAATCCAAATTTCCTCTCTTTGGTATTTCTATCATTCTTGGTGTGACATTGGCATCAAATTCTAATCCCAGCACTGCCGCTAACTGGAGTTGTGGCTATAAGTAAGTTCTCATCTCAGAAGTGGCATGAGGAAAAAATGACACAGTTAAAATCGTACACCATTTAGGAAAAAACAATAGAAGTTATAGATTTTTAGAAAATTGACACAGGATTTCTGTGTCCCACTGCCAAAGGGGACAGTGGGTAAATCCAGGTGAAGACTAGGCATCAGGGATGTAAGATTAATCCCTTTTATTAGAATTCCGTTCAACTTACTGTCAATAGATACAGTTCTGTCCATGTGTGCCTTCCCAAAATCTCAGGATTGGTCCCTACACCAAGGAGCTTCCCATTTAATAAAACATTTCCATTGAAACAATTTCAGCTCCCTGGAACCCAAAAGTCCTTATCATGCCAAGTCCTAAACTATTCCCTGAAATGCCTTAAATTGTCCCAGGAAAGTCCAACATTCAAATCATGTTTTTCAGGATACTTGTAACCCAGATGAAAGTTGTCTCCAGTAGAATACTTCCTGTTGGTTTTCCTTACAGGAGTTGTCCTGATTGTACATGCTGGAAGAGAGCACCATGGTGAAACAACCAAACCATTTTCCAAGGTTAACAGCTACTGCCTAAAGAACAAATGCTGGTCATTGACCCAACATACATAGTCTAGATTAACTACATACCTTGTATTAATTCACAACCTGTGGTCACCCTCACCTATGTGTATTCAGCAGATACAAAAGACAAACAAAAAATGCTGAGCTGACTAAATTTTTCTGTAGCTAACAGAGAATAAAAGGTCCATAATAGAAAACTTTCTCCATACAGAAGAGCATAATAGAGATTATGTATCATGGAAACTCAAAAGACAACACAGCCTTCCACATTTTTTCCTTAAATATTTGTGCCGATTTTGATGTTCACTTTCCTGGCAGATATGCATAGAATTTCACCCTGTGTGCAAATAGCAATAGTGTTTTTAATGGATTTACACAGTTTTGTTGACCTAGGAAAAACAACCAAAACGAAAATCAAGGCCACAGATTTCCAAGACTGAGACCACAGTGTATAAGGAACCTCTGTAACAAGCAGCATAACACAAACAGCAGTTGCTGACTTCTTGAAAATTAAACTACCAGTAATCACATGGGTGGAAACACTATCAACAAGAGAAGACATTAGGAAAGAGAAGAAATGGACTGGCAAGAGTAATTGAAAGACTGGAGATGAAGAGATTTAAGTGAGAAGAGGAAACAGGGAACTAAAGGGTTTTTTCTGTATTTGTTTTGTGAAAGACATGGGTGGGAAAATAAAACCTCTATCAGGTTTGTCCCTCCTTATTGCAGCAGGCACCTGGCCCATATGAAGGATTAACTGCCTGCTTGTAAACTGTCGTGTTTTGATATTAAGCCATTTTTAGGTGCAGCTTGGCCAAGTGATGTGTGCGCGTCTGCCACCCTATAACTCAGCCATGACTTCTATCGTGCTTTGAAGAGGGTACCACACCTGGATTGGTATCTCCCATGACAGTTTTCAGCCCTCTGAGGTTTGCATCGAGTTTAGGGGATTATCACACTTTAAAATGCAGGCTCTGTAAACAAGGAGTAAGAATAGTCATCACTAAATCAGTATAGTAATGTTTTGTGCAGTTGAAAAACAGCAGTGGAAATGGTAGGTGGCAGACCTTTCTCAGGAGCTATTTTTAAACGTATCTAGTATTTTTTTGGACAGTATAAAATGTTTCAGTCCATGTTATTGACTAACAGGCTATAAAACCTCAGGTTTGAACAAAAAATTTAGCTCATTTTTGTGATCCTTTAAAGAGCTTCAAAGGCACTACAAATAACCACATAAATGCCCTTTCCTTTATTTTCTAGGCCTTTATATAGCTTACTAGATAGAGACACCTGAATCAAAATCTGTTGAAGTCAATGAAAATATTTCCATTTACTTCAACGAAAGCTGCATTTGGCCTAAAAATTATCCATTACGTGAGGCAAATTTGCCCACTGAGTTCTAGCCACATCTAATTTTAAAAGTCTTCAATTGGAAATCATCACTCATTCTTCCAGATGCTGTGAAGAATAGGGCTTCTTATTCCTTAGCTCAGACTCATTAGTTTTAAGATCCACCACAGGACTTACCACATCTGCCTAGCAACTATTAAGCAGCCTGTCTTTTTCATTACTTCTGTCCTCTGCACTGCATAAAACCAAGACCTTTGCATTTGTGGGTGGGTTGGTTGTAGGTTTTTCTGACGTTAGTATCTTACTGCACTTTATTGGCTTCAAATTTTTTCATAAGATGCTGCCAGTATGGATACTCGACAGCCAAACCCTTCCTAAGTAATATCAACATTACAATGTATTCTAGTAACACAAAAGAAGGAAAAAAAACCAAACAGCTGATTTTTAGTAATATTTGGCATGATATTTTAAGGTAAGCAATAACAAGAATGTGTCATATAAACATATAAAAGAATGCAATTCTGAAATCCGTAAGAAAATCTGATTTCGCCAAGAGTTTTTACACAGATTATCTGTTAGCTTCCATTTCTAACAAACCATGTTATGAGATCATGCCTCTCCATCTCATCTATCAGCCAGTTTCAATTTTGATGACAGGAGGAGGAGGAAAAAAGTGTCGAAAGATAATAAAATCTCTCAGAAGTCTCACAGATGCTTAAGTTCATGGAAATAGGGGCTGGTTAGCAAAAAGGGACTTAAATTGGAGCCCCCACCACAGAAAAGAGTGAGGTAATCTATCTGAGGAAGCTACAAAGGACAAAGCTGTGAAATTTCTGTACAGATCCTTGTATTTGGATTTTTGCTTCTGAGCAATGTTTTGGGAGGCTTACCTTATACAGATAAAACAAATCCACTATTGAGCGAATACACATGAGCTGAGATGCATGTATTTTCCCATGATGATCACACCACAGTGGATGCAGAGGTTTGGTTAGGAAGGCAAAGTTTAGGAAATAGCAAAGTAATCTGAAAAGGCCAATCTCCTAGCCTTCTTCCCTTGAAACGCTGAGAAACTCAAGTGGTTCACAGGCTTCATTGCTTGAGGCAAATCTCCCCTCACAATGACCTTAAAGTATATTTTTATACCCCCATGGGCTTTCACATTCAAAACCTACTGCAAATATTGCTAGTCAAAAGGGATTTGCAATGGAGCTAAGATGCAACCTGCCTCCTTCGATCCTTGTTCACCCTAAATAACAGTTTGCTCCACAAGGAGTTCTGCTGAGTCTTGCAAGGGCATACGGCTCTACCAAATCTGTCCCAAAGCCTAGATTGAAACCCAAATCATGGTTCAACTCACCCTTTTAAAAGAGTACTGTTTTACCTAAAGAAAATGTTAAAAATGAGGAGGCCAATAGATTTATTTCAGGTGACCTAGGGTCTATCACTAGTCTTCTCGGTGACTCTGGACAGGTCACTTGGTTTCCCATTCCCTAGTTTCCTCAGGAATAAGTTGTATAAACCTCAGCCATGGATCAGTACTGGGTTTGGAGATGAAAGTCACTACACAATACACAGGCATTATTAGTTGGTTTGGGGTTTTAGTAGGATCCCAAAAGTGGTCTGCAAACCACAGCGACAGGAAGCACATGGGAGGCCAGAAGAGAAAAACTAGGTAAATTGGATCACTTAAACAATAGAAATAGAAAATGTTTCTTTCATTTTTATGTGATACAGAAGGTTCATTATGTGCTGTATCGACAATATAGTATTTTTCAGTGTCACCTCTTCATTAAAGAGTCATTTTAAAGGCAGTTGATGGGTTCCAGTATTATACTATTCATCTAATAAAAGTATTCATTAGTTTGTATATTATATTTCTTTTCCTGCTGGTCTGGTAATCCTTAAATAAGATGTCCCAAAGGTACTGATTCTGATCTCACATCAGTGTATATTAGTAAATCTATTAAAGTTAATAGGTTATTGTCCATTGATGTAAGAAAATCAAGGCTAATGAGGCTACTTGAGTATGCAAGAATTACAGGATCGGAACCTACTGTCATTTAATATTTTGGAAGGTTATGTGCCTTTTCAAGATAGGATATAATTTTCCTTAACATAGCTTTCAATTGAGGTGCATTAGCCTCTACTGGCAGTAGAGGTGATATATTGTATTGCTAATTTAAAGGATTATGCATGAAAAGTTAATATATTGCAATAATTATGAAGTCTTGTTTGACTTCACTTTTCCACAAGCGTACTTTGTCATGCTTTAAATACTTCATGGATTTGAAAAGCAAAATCAAGATGCTGTAAATTGGGGTGAAATGAAAAGCTTATTAGCACATTCTCAGAGCAGATTTAGGTTTGGAATATTTTCCGTGTGATTGCCATCATTACTGCATTTATATCCAAGCAATGCCTCTACCTATTTGATTGCAAGCATGTGTGAGTTCATGTGTGCACGCGCGTGCAGAAGGGGTCATGACATTTATTAAAGCAGTCAATAAGGCACGCATAGGACAGGCATCTAACCCTGGAATATATTTATATTTGTACTCATTTCTGATATGGAAACTAAAGAGGAAAAATCAATTGGAATCTAACATTTCATTGTCCTTCACCTTGACTCTTTGGTTTAAAGTAAGCAGTTAAAGAATAAACATTGCTGCGGAGAAATAAATAAATAAATAGATGAAAAAGCCAGTCACTAACATTATTAGGACTTCCAAAGTAAATAAAAAGTGGTAGAGCTGAGAGCAAATTGCTGCACTGGTGCCAGGGAGAATCCTGATTTTAGCACCGCTGTACCAAATTTGTCATTTAGGAAAGCTCTTGTTCCCTTTATTGAGTTCCACTGTAGTGAACAATTTCAGCCTGCATCCCTCGTGTGTCCTTTTGGTTTATTATCTTTCACTGTGAATTGAGCATCCACAATCAGTTTCACAGGAAGCCTAATTTCACACACTGCTTATACATATGATGAGGACTTCCCTCTCCCTCCCCCCCTTTCCCATCCCTTCTCCCAATGTTCTTATCAAATGAAGAATTGTGGATAAGGGTTAGGTGCAGATAAACATGAGTGTAGCACTTCCAGAAAGGTCATGATCCCCCCATAAGGTGCTTCTTGTTATGCCTGACCTTCAGATTTTCATCATCAGCCCGCCTGACAACTTAATAATGCAGAGGTGCAGGATTCATTTCTCCCCTCTGAGAGAGCCAGTACGGGACGCCCTTTTCCCTGATTATTTCCCTGCACTCCCGGCTGCCCTTTATAAGCCAACCAGAACTCCATCAATCATGCTCTTCTCTCCTTTCCTCCTCAGCCCCCAGTCCTGAAAGCTTGAAAGCTGCAATGTCCCCTTTTGTCTTGCGCTGCTACGCAGCTACAACAACAACAGAAAAGCCTCACTGCCTGAAAACACCCTTAGCAGGCAGCAATCCACCTTCCTATTTAAAAGAGAGAGGTTTTCAGCTTTCCTCTACATTGACTGTGTTATCCTACAGAATACCTCTTCATGGGCTCTGCTAACTGTCAAAGGAGGGAAAAAATTTAAGCTGAAATCAGAAGTTTTGATCCTATTTTATTTGTTCTTTATTTGTAGAATCATAGAATAGTTTGGGTCAGAAGGGATCTTTAAAGGTCACCTAGTCCAACACCCCTACAATAAGCAGAGACATTCTCAACTAGATCGGGTTGGTTAAAGCCTTGTCCAACCTGACCTTGAATGTTTCCAGGGATGGGGCATCTACCACGTCTCTGGGCAACCTGTACCAAAGTTTCACCATCCTCATTGTAAAAATTTTTCTTTTCATTTTTTTTAATTTCTTGTTCTTGCACTTGTTTTTCTGTAGCTTAATAATAATTAAATGAAGGAGAAAAAAAACTTTCCAGAATTATTGCATCTCTTTCTTTTTTTTCTTTCTAAAGTTAAGGGAGAAGCAATGACTTGATACATTCAGGGTATTAAGCATGTCATTTTATTGGAATGAAAAAAACCAGAAAAGTTCAGAAGAAAGTCTTCTTCGGATATTGATTCAGATCAGATTTTAAAGGCTGCAATAAACTCATGTTATTGAATATGTATTCACTTCACCCCAAGCCTTACTAGAGCTTTTTCAGCCAATGATTCCTAGAGTGAAAACGGGATGATAACGCACCGTGAGCATCTGGTGAGAGCGAAGTACAGTATGTTCCCTGACAGAGCAGGGATATGCCAAGGCCATCTCCATTGCCTAAAGCAGCTGCCATTTGTATCTCCGAGAGGGGAAGTATCCCCTGGTAAGCTACAGCTCAGCTGGGTGTGAGAGCTACACTGCACCCAGCAAGCAAGCTTAGATCCTACCCTGCCCAGTGGCAGCAGGATGCAAATCTGTGCCCAGCTGGATAGAGAAGATAATGCAATAGCCCAGCTCACCCATTAAGTCACTGTGCTGGATCTGTAAGAATAAATAAATAAATAACAGAGCTGCATGAAGCACCGTAAAACCACTCGTTTGCCAAATATCAGCATTGTGGCTGAAATTAAGTTTTCCTCACTCCTCCTGTGCCTGGATGCCCTCAGATAGCGCCAGTGCATGACAAAGCCTAAACTCATGGCTGTGCTTTTTTTAACTGAACCATCACCTCCCCATGGAAAGTAAAAACCTGCTTAAAAGCAAAGAAAACAGCCTTAGTATTATTCAGTCTCCCAAACAGGTATTGTGGGAATAATTGGGAAGCCCCTGAATAATGTTTTACCATCTGAATTATTTCAAACATCATAGATTTGGAAAATCCCAACACAGATTTGGAGCCTGTAGTGAAATATGGAATTGCATTTACTGGTTGTGAAAGCTAAATATCTCTTCAGAGTCTTCTTTTTCTTAATAAAAGAAAATAAAAAATATTTCTATGAAGATCTTCCTTCAAACTAATAACATGTCAAAGATTGCAAAGTGTCATCAGAAGAGAGCTGGAAAGAGTAACAAATGTTCAGGAGATGCAAGAGCAGGGAGTTTGCCCTAAATCCCATTGAATCCCTTAGTGTTGCTTCTAACTCCAGTATGCTTTGGCCAGAATCCCAAAGGATCATTTGGTTCATTGTCAGACTTTTCTCCAGTTCAGTCAAGGGTCTAAGTCTAAAGAACAGCTTAGAAAGACCAGAACATATGAGGTAAAACTAAAGAGTTGGAAAAAAAGCTTAAGAAACAGATGAAAGAAGAAGGAAGGAAGGATAGAAAGGATGAGGCACAATAGGAAAAGGGAAAGACCACTCCAAGATGCTGGAGAAGAAAAACAGATGAGTGATAAAGATCTACAGGAGGGGGAGAACCTGTCGGAGGGAGAGAGGTAGGTTTGGACAGCAAAGGGAAGCACAAACAAATGAAACAGAAAAACAGGAAGGAAAGCAAAGCAAACTTGTAGATACAGAGGAAAAGCAACAGGAAATCTGCAGTGCCCAGTATCCTTTCTTGACCACTAGACGCAGGAAATCACACTTCAAAAGGACAGCCAAGAACATGGGACCTGATAACAGTGATAAAGATGCCATTGCCACCAGATCAAAGTGTTGGAGGGATGGAGGAGATAGAAGGAGGAAAAGAAAAGGAATAAAGCACAAGTTGATCTTAAAAGAGGCTGGAGTTCCTTTTTTTTTTTTTTTTTAATTTTCATCTCCAAACAAGTCCAGCTTGTGTCTCTAAGTGGGGATGGGGACTCCCTGGGATATTAAAACCACTCCCAAGCCAAGCTCCATTTAAGCTGCGCAACCTACAGCAAACACAAATCCTTTGCTTGGCACTTCTTCTTCATTTCAGTCTTCATCAGCTGCAGCAGCAGTGCCAGTGGCTGTCCACAGCCTTTTGGCAAAGCTTTCCTGGCGGTCCCTCACCGGGGATCCAGGCTGCTCTGCTCCCCTCCAGCCCCCACACTCACACAAGGAGCTGCCACGGTCTCCAGGTGACATCTTCATACAGCCCCAAATGTATGAGGTACAGAAGGACACACCAGGTCAGGCTGTTCTTTGGATTTGAGTTTCCCTCCATGAAGCACTGATTTTGTAGGGAGGAGGGAGGTTGTCCTCTATTGACATTTGCCAAGGGAAAATGAGGAATAGTTTGGATCCCGACCAGAGGGCCATGGCTACATCCAAGCCCTTGCAAATTGACTTGGCAAGAGAGGATTCTCTCGAGGAGTGAGGAAAACCAGAGAGATGTCAGTCAGAGAAGTAAACACCATATGCTTGTCTCACAGCATCTGACGGTAGTGAAGTGGACAGAGCAGAGAGGCTGGCAGATCTGAGAAATAGGGCAGTGTAAATCAAGATACATTCTCCTTTCTTTGCTTCCCAGAGGAGTTCCACAGACATGAGCAGTGTATTCCTCCTAAATCCAGGGGCTCTTCAAAGCCGATTGGTGTTTTCCATACTGATTATTTACGCTAAGCCTTGATTGAATGAACTGTAGGTTACAGAGAGGTGACTTTTTTTGAAATGTATGAGATAAATCCTTCTTCGTCTAGAGGGCAAAGAGTTAGTGAGAGAAAGGGAGAGACTAAAGAACCATTTAATATGGTATACTTGGTTTTAAATAAAAAAATCTTCTCCAGCTATTTTTTTTTATTTATTTACTCAGTGCTCAAAATTTTGCAGGCAATTTCTTCAATTTTCATAGTAAAATGTGGTCATTTGACTCATGTGAGGGTAGTGAAGGTGGTGAGGGAGGCAGCTGTTCTCTGGTGCTCCTTTGCTCTGCTTTTCCACTTACTGCCTCCTTCGGTTGAAATTTGTATCAGGGCCACAACTCTCTCTCTAGACTTCTCCAGAAATGCTATTAAACAGCAGAGACAGGCTGCAGAGATGCCAGCGAGACGCCAGTCCATAAGCAAAACTCATTCTTTAAGTCCATCAGTAATTATCCACGTGGCACTCAGCCCATCAGGTTGCTATTGTTTTAAGAATTGGGTTTAAGTATTTTGAAAGCTTTTTGAAAACCCAGAGCAAAGATTATAGCTATGCAAATAAACAGTTGAGAAGCCAGCCTGCGGACAAAAAGGTAGGCTGTTGATAAGTTGGTGAGGAAGGAAAAAACTTGCTAGAAAAAAAAATTATTGAACTTCAGGTTAGAGCAAAAGCTTCTGAAATGTGTAATATTGTATTAACTTATCCCAGACATATTTTGACAGCTATAAGAGGAAATAGCTGAATTAGAAGTTTTACAAGTGCAATCTCTGACAGGTTTTACACCAAATATTTACTTTTTTATTCATCAGGTTAATAAACTCGTAACCTTCTCTTGCACTGGTCATTTCCTGATGGGATCCAATTTTCTCCTATCTGGCTGCAACATGCCCATGTGTTGGAAGCAAGTTTTAAACACAGGTATATCTTCAGAGTCACCACTCAGCTTGGAGGAAGTGGCTCTGAAGCCACCAGCTCTGAACCATTTCAGCTCAAATCAATGGGAGATTTACTCATGTGATGATCATAAATTTAAGCTATTCAGGGGTGTCATTCTGCTCAGCAAAGCTTTCTATTCCTCTTGTTAGCTCAACCCATTTTAACTTACAATTAGAAAGCTTTCTGAGCCTTGACTGTTCTGCCTCAATTCTTAGCTCTAGAAAACTGAGAGTACAAAATTCTTTCTTTTCCTCTGATTTTTCTCTTTTTATTTAACGTGTTTGTAATGCACGCAATAAGTCAAACTATTTGAGTAGCTAATATCAGTATGACTTAGAAATGACACCCGAGGACATGGATTTTACCTGGTCTGACAATTCATGTTCTCTCAGAGTATCTAAGATGAACAACCATTAAAAATCTCAGGAATGGTGTCTGTGAGCAAGTGGACAGTAAGCAAATACAGAATATGCTAAACTGGAGAGTTATTTTAAAAACAACCAAAACTAAATTGTCTTTACACCTAATGACTAGTTTAAAAATGAAAATTTTTATCAGAGAAAGTTAATAAAAAACAAAAACAAAAGAAAATTATCGCAAAAAGAATCTGAGCCATAACCAATAAGACACAGAAAACTCTTTTTTTGTTTAAATATGTTAAATGTTCTAACATAATCAAGTTCTTTCATATAAAGTCTAATCCAATGGCTCTTCTTTACTGCATTCTATTTTTGATTTACTATTTTAATGTTAAAAATTCCTCCTGACCAAAGACATATGAAAAATCCATATTTTGTCATTGTATTATTTTAATATTCTTTTTTAATGATATGGTATAAAAATCCTATTCGAATAAAGACATATGTAGCATAAATACACTAAGACACTTTTATATCAATCGCAAAAATCTGTAGTCATTTAATGCCCTGGTATGATGGATAAGAGCTCAAAAATAGCTTCAGAGGAGTAACCTTTGTGCTAAATTAACAAAAATAAATATTAACTTCTGAAACATGTGATAGAAAATCTTTAATGCAAAACCCCCAAAGTATTCATTCAAAAAGATGTATCAGTTCCTAACCCAACTCAAATGAAAATGGTCGTTTTCATCTGCTAAATATTTTCCCAGGAATAATCATTTTATTTGGTGAAAAATAGAACAAAAGATCATGTCAGAACTAGGATTTGTGTGAAAAGAGCAGATCCTACATGAAACTGAACTACCTATTTCATTAAGACCCCTTTATGCCTTTGTGCTAAAGCCCTTCCTCCTCTATTCTGTCTAAAAACCTGCATCCAGCTTCTTCATGTCCCAGTTGAGTGATCGGTACCACTGCATGGTCAGATTTTTACTTTCTTTTTTTTTTTTTTTTTTTTTTGTGGAAACACTTTTTTTCTCTGTCTTTTTTTGCTAATATACTCCAAGTTGGGTCTCTTTCAGTAAACAAACCCATATTTTTGTTTTTAAAAAATAGTAATTAAAAAACCCTAGCAGGAAACAATTTTTCTCTGTAATAATACATTATTATTTAATTACTAATATTTTTTATCAAAAAGTCAGGTTTTTTTTCCAAACTTCAAATACATTTTCCAATCAGTTTTTAATTGCTTCATTCTGCCATTCCACTGCAAAGTCTTCTAACACCTCCCAGCGTGATTGTTTCCTGCTAACAGAGACATTTTGCAGACAGATTGAGTGTCAATATTATTAGCAGCAAATTATTCACATTGCATGAATAGCCTTATAATCTGTATTTACTGTGAATATTCAGGAACCTATTGTTTTTAAAATAGTAACTTAATAAGCTCTCATGGTTCTGATGGCATCTTACGGATGTTATCAAGGTTTTAGGGCAGCAGAGATAAAAATGTTATTCTTCTGATTCAAAGAGTGACAGTGACACTAATACCAAGTTTGTCCCTAAAATGCTAAAGGCTGCAGAAGACATATGTAGCAACCTTGTGTCCATGCTATCGGGCACTAGTATTTGTCTGCTTGTGTGGTACATAGATAAAGGTAGGAAATGAGTAGCTGTATCAACCAGTTTGCTGCTAAAATAGCCTTTCACTGTTTATTTTCCAGCTAAGTCAATTAGGCAAGGTGGTGCATCAACATTCAGTATGTGCTGATTTCAGATATATTGGCAGGATTTTAAATAAACACCAATGAAAGGAGTATACATCTGTTAAAAAAGGCAAGCTCTTAGGGAAATAAATACTAAAGATGGCATGCTATATCCCAAAAACACAGGAATTGGAAGACTGCTTTGTTGTTGTGTCGATATTTTTTCTGCAGATGACTTCATTTCCCAAATAGCGTCGTTGTTTTTTTTCTTTAAACACAAAACTTTAAGCTTTCTCAGTTACAATGTTGTCTTGTTTGAATGCATGCATAAATAAATTTTGATCATCTGCTTCAAATCTAACTTTATGTGAAAGAATGAAGAGGTAGTTTTGAGCCATCTAATTAAAACACTGAGACCTGCCCCATTAAATGATTCTGGGTTTATGTCAACATGTGTGCTGCTGTAACTCAAAGAACCTGCTTGTCCCAATCCAGGCCAAGGTTGGTATAAATTGTGGAGGCAGGATCTGCAAACACATTTTCAGAAGAACATGCCCTGAACAGCAGGGTTGTGCTCTGCAGGCAGGTTAGCCCGAAGATGTGTGGACAAAACAGAAGGGAAAAGTGAAGTGTTCAAGGTCAGAGAGAAAAATATGACAGGATCAAGAATAAAACCTGGAGATCCTAATCCCCAGATCAGTGTTCTACCCACTGTATCTATAAATCAAGAATTATCCCAATATAACACCTAAATAATATTTTTGATGCATTTGGCCCACAAGGTGATGCCTACCTATATCTCCCCCTCTTGCCCAATTAGTCAAATCTCCATTTCATGGGTTTGTTCCTGTCCTGCTACAAAGGGTTAAGAGGTGAAGCCCACCAGAACAATGACTTTCATGGACGACTTTTCTCCTCCTCATCCTCCCAGCCTCTGCTTTATTAAACACTTGATCAGTTGGCTTAAAAATTAACCATATGGTGCTGTTTCTAGGATATAGATTCAAGACTCGGGGAGGGCAGGATCTATTTAGCCTGTCTGGGCAAATGATTTCAGTGTGAACATCACAGTCTACTTACTGTCATTAGCAGCACACAGGCAGAAGAAATATAGATAACTTTTTTAGCCATGGATCTACAAATAAAGAAACAAAATTGCCCTAAGAAGTCATCTGATGACTGAATACAGTAGCATATAGACAAAGTGTGAGGTGCTGTGAATGCATTGATTTGTTCCCAGGCCATGACACTACTTAAGTCTGTTCGCCATCACCGATTAATTGCACAGTCACTAGAACGGGGTGAACTACAGCATCTGTGAGCACCCATCTTAATTCAGAACATTTCTTTCACCCATGCTCATGCCATCTTACTATTTGCTTTATGGAAACATACAAGCAAGTAGTTTTTGCTCAGATAAAGTTATGGGGAACAGATATTCATACCAGGGAAGTGGCTATATTCCCACAAAGGTAGTCTTCCATGGATTTAGTATTTGATGTTCCTTCTTCTCTGGCTCAAAAAAAAAAGCTATATTAATACAATCAAGAGGAAGAAAAAATAACATGTGATCCAAGTTTCTAATCATCTGCCAATTAACAATCCTGAGCATTAAAAACATGAACAGTTTACAGGATGAAACGTGTTGGTGTAAAGCCATGCAAATAATTACTAAAAAATTATATAAAGCTCAATTTTAAAAAAAGCTGCACGTAAGCAGAAAAAATACTCATCCCAGAAGTCACTGTAATATGAATAATTTAAGCAATTCGATTAAGCAATATTAAGCATCCTTTGCAATGTCACTGAAATTATAGAAATGGTAGTCAGATCTTCTCACTCTGTGACCCATGGGAAGTCACGGTACCTCTAGGTGACCTGTGAGTTTGTCTGTCTGTAAAACAGATATTTTAAATAATATGAATCTAATCTCAAGGCTGTTCTCAGCCCAGTTAATGTTTGGGAAGTGTTCTCAGATCGCTGGATAAAAGTGCTGTATTAGTTCAAACAATGATGATGATTATCTCTCAGGGATTTTTATCCTCGGTGAAAAGCAAAAGGAATTACTGGCCATTTTTTAGTAAATGCTGAATACTTGGAACACTTCCCGTTCATACTCATTCTGTGGCTTTCCTGTGTCTGACTTATGTTTATCTTCATTAAGTGGAATAATGCAAGTCAAAATAGCTACAAGTAAACTGTCTGCTGGATAGGGAACAGTTGTTAGTTCATGGGAAATGGATCGTAAAAAATGTGCTCCTCTGACTTCAGAAAAGAGCTCTAAATTGATCCATTTCCAGTTCAAAGCTCCTTAAAACATACTGAGCAATCTCACCTGATATTTCATCACCATCATCACATGTCTTTCTAGTTCAACAGGGGATGGATTACTCTGCAAGTTTTTGTCTCTATCAAAGTTCACCAGAAAGTCCCGATTCACATGGGAAGGCAGGGAGAACATCTTCTATACTTACTGGAAGCCCATAAGCAATTGTCCTGGGTTCTTTGAACTTTGGAAGAGGTGGAGATGCAGTCATATAGAAGATGAACTACTTCCCTTGAAGGAGTACAGCACATATCTGTGCAGATTGATGGAGTCATAAGTCACTAGAAGCTAACCTGGGTACAGCCTGAGGTAAAGCTGAAAGCTAAAGTCATTCCAGGTGGGCTGGTGGAAGGAAAAAACAAATCCTAGACGTTCACATATGAGGTCGTAACTTCTGTTCCATTGCAGCCCACGTATAAATAGTTTAGATTTATATTTTAGAAGTTTTAAGCCTCTCTATAAAATGCATTTAACTTCAGGTTTTATTTTAAAATGCCTCTCGAGTCAGGGAGGTGCCACACTCTCTCAAGGATTTCGGGCAAATCTCTCTTGACCAATCCAAACCCATAAGCCAAACCATATGATTCCAAAATACCTTCAATTGCCTCCTGGATCATATGTCCACATCTGGAAATGATGGATATTCTCTTCACAGCTGCAGAAGAGGGAAATTCTGCATTAGGCTAAAAACACTGTGTAAATTGCAAGGGAGAAGGGTCAGCTTTCTAAAATTACAGTGGTCAAGGCAAGTCAAGCACTTTAATGGCAGGCTCAGATCCAAGATCAAAATCGTTTTACAAATCTCCAAGCAATTCTACCTAGAAACACACAGAACTTTTGGGTTGGTTTTACGGTGAAGATAGCCAACGGGCAACAAATTCTCAAAGCTAGAGGCTAATCTCCCTTCACAAGGGACAGAAAGCAGGTGTGCTCCGTAAGGATGAAACTGTGCCCCGAATTTCGTTGACATAAAGCAGGAGAGAACTTTCTGATGGGAAATGGTTGTAAATCACAGGAAGATCAATAGACAAGAACAATTCAAAGTTGAAATCACAGTTTTGAGCTCACTTTGCTGAAATCTCTTTGTCTAAAATATTCTTAAAACATTAAAGAATGTATTTGTTGGTCTATAATATTAGGAAAAAAATATTCCATAAAGAAAGTGGGAAGCAACTATGGAATTTATATTATGTATAACTGAATTTAAATTGGTCACTTATGTTATCCAATTGTACCTCTTTTCTTACCTTTTTGTGTACAATTATCCATGCTGAGATGTCATCTTCTATAGTCTAAAGAGAGTCACTCTCATATTAAGTGATACACAAATAGAGGAGAATTCATTGGAAGAGGTATCAATCGTTATATACTATCATTAGTGATAACACCGCATTAATAATTAATATGAAGCAAATAGTCCATTTGGTCTCTCTATGCCTCTGAGTCATTACTTCACTAAGTCTTGTCTAGGAAAATCTATTTACTTCCAAAATGAAGCAGGTTGGATTGGACCTTAGCAGAATCAAAACGTTCTCCAGAAAGGACCAAAGTATAGACTGCATTTCCTAGGGGGGAAAAAAACCAACACAAAACAAAAACCAACAAACAAACGAAAAAACCAAAAATGTGGGGTAATTTTCATGAGGTTTTTTTGTCACATTTCTCCATTCAGGAAGCTTGGAAATATATGAAATAAGAAAAAGTCTTTTCTGAAGATCTCCGAAATTACAAGATCTCAAAGCTAGGGGATGAAAATCAAAATGAATTACTACTAAGCCAAAGAAAACTATGCTGAAGATAGGGGATTGGTATAACTGCACATTCTTGCCAGATATCCATCTAAAACTTTTAAGTGGGGAGCAAATCTTGCAAGATAGCTTTCTCACAATATTTCTAAGAGCTTCTGTTTTTAGAGAGGCTAGAGATAACAGGAAAACAGTACATATCCATGTTATTTTGACTCTTCTAGCTAAGTGCTGGCTGGAATACAGGGGACTAATTCCAGAGCTGACGTAAATAAGCTTACTCAAAGACAGTGAGACAACACCAATTTACACAAACCATGATTCAAGCCTGGGAAATTCAGATACATGTAGAAGTTTAGATAAGATACATCTAGGCAAATATTTGAGGTATGTATACACAACTATATATAACACTTTCTAAACCACTTTATTCTCAAACTACTTATATGAGCTGCTTAAAAATAAAATAATCACTTTTGGGAACTGAGCTGGAAGGACAAGAGAAAGTTCAGAGAAACTCCTAGTACGCCTAATTTATTTAATAGCCACTAGTTTAGCCCCACAGTGCCCAGTGAAGGAGGCTACTCGCCTGGTGTCATCACTGGAAGAAGAGGGAGAGAGAGAAGAACATCCTTCTGCCAGGGGGCAGTTCAGGGATGCTCTGAGCTGTACTCTGGAGGATCTTCATCCCCCATTTTCTAAACAGGACTCCTTAGGACTGATTCCCACATAATTTAATACTTTTATAAAAACAGTTCCCCTAAAATTATGCCATTTGATAGCCCCAGAAAATCAAAAATATATGAAATGGAGATGATGAGCTTAAGCATAAGACTAAACATTCCTGAATTTTAATTTCAGTTTTGAAGAGGAGACATACTTCCACTGCTTTGGTCAAGCAATAAAGTTGTTTGACTCAATTCCCTCGTCTTAGAAGGAAAATGGGCCTATCTCCCAGAAAAACACAAAGGTTTCATTAGTATTTGGAAAGCGTGTCAAAGATGGATTCTTCAACGCGTTTTGCTTGTTCTGGTCCCCCATCTTTCTCAACCCATTCCCCATCCCTCTAGCAGAGTAACATGAAGCAAGAGCATTGCAATACTGTGCATTTTTCTTGGCATAAAAATTAACCACAAAGTCCAGGGTTTGTGTTTTTTTAAACAATATTCACACAGGGCTCAAATTATGCGCATAAACACTGCTAATGTATTTGCTATTAGTTTGTGTGACACCTTATTCCTTTAAGTTTGCATCTCTTGGCATGGACTAGGAAAAGTCACTCCTCTCTGAGAGGGCTAGTTAAGATGTATCTTGCTGTTTCCCCATATCTTTAGTATGCAGGGAGCGCAGAGATGGAGATAAAAGGAGAAATGTCTATCTTTGAGTCCTCTGCAATACAGAATAAGTTATCAACCTACTAACATGCATGTCTGAATAGACTCCTTTGGCAGGAGGGAGATTTTATCTGTCCTGACATGCGAATTCCTCCCTCATGTCAATCCATGAAAGTACTAAAGAATAAACTCTCTAGTAAAATGAATGTGGCATACCACTGGGACTTAGGCAGCATCATATTTTCCCCTAGCTACTTTTTTTTAATTCTCCAACTGAATCCTTGATATCCATATAAATTAGTCACTCTGAAGAACTACTTGAAAATCCATTGCTTTAATCTCATAGGGTTGAGGAGGGTGGCTCGCTCCACTAAAGCTTGGGAGTTTGTTGTCTATTTTTCCTCTTCAATTGAGAAATGTGCCATCACATCCAACCCCCGCACAGAAGCGTTCGAGTAGCATTTGTGCTGGAAGCTTTGCAGCTGTGCAAGTCAAATGAGCAGGCATTGCGTTGCCCTCAGATCTGGTAGGCCCCAAGGTACAGATATGAGCAGTCAAAATGTCCTATTTAGCATCATGAAGTGCCCACCCATGCGCGAGGGGAAAGGATGCAACGTTTTGAATGAAGCTGAACGCAGCTGCAGTTATTACATTTTGGGGGCATGAGAGGGAAAGTCACATTGGTCTGTTTGCAGATGAATTATCAATCTGGTTTCACAAATACTTGTCTCCGTGCTCATCACCAGTGTGAGGACTCTTCATTCACCAGCCTCTATAGCACCTAGAACAAGGCTGCCTCTCTGCTGAAATGGATCCCTTAGTCTTCACTTATGCAATAATTTCACATCAATAGTGGCGGTATGAGGAGAATAATAATCATTTTTATAGAGCAAAACATAACTGAAATAGTAAAAAAGCAACAAAAAAGAGCTAAAATAAAAATGATCCATCCTTTCTTCTTTTGGTCTCCAGTGTTTATCCCTAGATATTTATGATGTACTACATAACAACATATTGGTTCTCATTGTATTCTGTCGAAGGCAAGAAGTTATACTTTGATTTGTGTTTTGCCTGGGCTTTTGTCTCTCAGTTAAGGAATTTAAATGCTAGACAATTCTTACCACTTTTTATTAATATTTTTAAAGTAGTCTCTTTAGAATCAGCTGCACTCCAGACTGTAATACTCTTCTTCACTTTCCCTTATTTGATTTGCACTGCATACATTATTTTCACCTGGTTTTTGTGTCCAGTACATCTGATGGTAGTTGCACTCCACTGGACTGCTTGTCTTCCATTCCTTTTCATGTCTGTTTGTACATATATAGCTGGAGTTTTGATTTCAAAACAAATGTAAAAACTCAAATCCATCAAGTTCTTAATGGCCTGGACATAAAACCATGAAATAGGCTCATGGACAATGGCAGCCTCTTCTTCTTTGTGACTTTGTCATGGATATTTAGGGATTTGATAGGGATCTACACATTGAACTTATTACCAGAACTCCAAATTTTAAAATGTACACAGCTGAGGACTACATAAACAAATATAGCAGCCTAATAATCCTGCAGACAAGGAGGGCATGAAAATACAAGAATCAGGTGAAGATACTGGATGCAGATCAGAAGCATATTAGACTAACAAGAAGGCAAGGTGTTGAGGCACTTCTATGTAAAAGGCCAAAGGACTCCCCTCCAGGATCTCGGCAACAAGCCTGTGGTTTCTTCTTATACTTTTAGATGAGAGACACTCCCTCTTTCTTGAACAGCCTCAAGGGATGGATGATCCACTGTGTCTTTTTGTAATTGGACCAGGGGTGGAAGAGCTTGGAGAACAATCCTGACATCGCCAATGGGTGTTTACCACCAGAAGTGCATGCTTCTGCCTTTACCGCTCTAACGGAGGAGTCTGAAGCTTTGCCACAAAAATAAATTTGTGGCAATGGGATGTAATGGTATCTCACTCATTGCTTTAAAATATAATCATTTCCACCCAGGGTGACATTTTCAAACTTCTGTTTTCAGGTCTTTTCAGCTAAAATAAACTAAATCTTTTGCAAAAACTTATGGATGAGAAGAAAAAAAAACAACCTCTACAATCCTCTTTCATTTTATGGATCAAAGGATTTCCCAGTAGATTAAGACTTCTCATTTCTAATATTGCAAATTCCTCATTTTGAGTGCAGAACTAGAAAAAACAAAGAAACTGAAGTGCCAGATTTAGAGTCTGGAAAGGTGTTGGTGGGATTTTCCTTGGGCCTGAAAAGTAGTGAAGGAAATAATCACCCAAAGCACGGATACTTATCCTCTAACTCTTTCCTTTACCCTGAATGCCAACTGTAAATGTATAAAGCCTGGAAAAGTATGTAGCACTGAATGAAAAGCTGGAAATGCAAAAGCAGCAGGTCAAAGGGGGGAGAGTCACGTATTGGGTTAATTCCAGAGTGGAGAAAGAAAACAATACCGATCAGCTGTTTCATATCTGTCTCTCTGTAGATACCTATTCACATACACACACAAACACAGCAAATGTGCTTGATCCTGCCCTGTTCTATGCAAGAGCGTGTCTCAGAGTAGGCGATAAATCATCCGCTTGGGCATGTGCACACAGAAGCTGGTTTGAAAAATACAAGGAGCAGAGGAATTGCCATATTGAATCAGACTATTGGTCCATCAAGTTTGGTATCATGCCTCCAGCAGTGGCTAAACCCTCATACTTCAGAGGAAGGCAACCCTCAAAATCCACAGAGCACTTAGCTCGCTTCGTAGGTGGGGGAGGGAAAAATATTCATCCCGACCCCTGCAGGCAGTAAATGTGCGTCCTATGGAGTGAGCTTGGGTTTTCCTTATGCAGAGCTACAACTGTAATTACTAGTTTGAAGCAGGACAGCAGAACAATGTTTGCAAACATTCATTCACATAAAAAGCCGCTAATTCACTTTGACATCATTTGTGACCCTTTTCCAGGAAGGTTCATTGGAGCAAGCAGTTTTGTTTATGGAAAGCAAAAGTTTGCTAAATACTCTGGAAGTGGTTCTCTGAACGTTTGTTTCAGAAATGACGTACTCAAACTTTTCAGTTATTTCTATGCTTTTCAGTCATCCACACAGGAAACAGAAACAGCGCTGCACAATACGCACATCGACTCGGGCAGTGAAATCATGGCTTAGGAACGGCAAATGCTCAAAGTGAAACTCAAAAAAAAACGCACAACAGATGAAAACTAATGTATAGGAAATGCCTGAAGAGCGGTGCCACTTTTTCAAATAAATCATCCCGTGACCTAAGCTGTCCTTGAGAGACAGACGGACATTTCTGGAAAATCATCCAGAGTATTTAACATGACCTCCTGTGTCAGCAAAATTCACAGGCTAGATACATACTTCTAGATACATACTTTCTCAATCCAAAGTTAGCGTCAAGGGGAGTCTTCATCACCTGTTTCTAGACCAATTCAAATATGCCATGTGCCCCTGCAGAGTTAAATGTCAAGGAAAAATACTTTGCTGTGTCCTTTCCTGCCCACTTATGCTCACATCTTTGATTGCCCCTGCTCACAAAGAATTTTCTTGTGCCAAAACTCATCTGCAACAGAATTCCTCTGCAAACCCCCAAACCCTTCCTTTTTTATGACTAAGGAGGTAGCAGTGAGCCACGGATAGCTTTCACGAGAAACTGGTGGTGTATCTAGTTTAACAGCACATAAAGTTTACATAGGACTTGTCTTTCTTGCTGTTAATCATAAGCAGGTGTGAGGGACCAGAGAATGTGCAGATAGAAAGATAAAGTTTAATTTGGTCCTGGGCATCCTTTTTCCTTAATGCAAAAGCAAAGGATGGGCTCGCAAAATAATTAAAAAAAAAAAAAAAAAAAGCCGCTGGGGTCAAAATGATGCTGTTAAATTTGTATTATAAGAGACCAAAAAATCTATGTTTAAAAGACTGTAACTGCTAAAACTTGTCAGCCCAAGTAAGCACTGACTTGGGCGAAAAGGTTTAACCCAAAATGTTTATCTACTTTAAGAAGTCATATCTGCTTTTTGTTCACACCTTTTAGACTCCCAGTGCCCCCAGAACTGCAACCCAGACACTTGGTTTCGTAACTAGGTTTGCTGAAATTTAGTCTGGGCAACTGACTTAGATCCATCCCAGCCTCCCACAGGTCCATGGGTCTCAGGGAACTAGTCGGTCTGTTTGGCTCAAACTGGAACTCCTCAAGCGCAGGTTAAATGCATTAAAATTGAATAAAACTTTGGCAGTTTGGCAACCCCAGGGTATGCAGAAATGAAGGTGTGAGCCTCATCTTGCTTCCCCAAAGCCCTCTCAGCCTGCCTTTCCTCTCCCACCTCTTCAAATCAGCCTTATCAGCATGAACCGCGCAACGCGGGGAACAGAACTCAATGGGATGTTCTTCTCTTAAATCAATTTCTATTACAGTTACAATTTGTTTTGTAGCTTCTTTTGTGGCTTCTTAAAAAAAAAAAAAAAAAAAAAAAAGTGTCTCCTGTTGTGGGTGGATTTTTTTTTTTCTCTCCCCCAGTTCCCTATCTCCTCCCCAGGGCCTCAGCTTGTGCCTCTGTGTAAGTCCTGGGGTCCTGAGTGTCAAATGTCAGGCCTTGTACAGAGCTGTCAAAGAGGAGAATAGGCTGAGATGATTGATGACTGCAAAGCCTGAAATCCAAACCTCTGCTGCAAATGCTTCTTTTTACAAAAAAGCTGGGGCAACCCACAGTGGCTATATTCAAGGTCAGCTCGCATACCATTACACCCACCGCTTTGGGCTTCTAACAAGCCAACACATTCATAGAGGATTTCTCGTCTCGCTGTCCCTGTGTGTCTCTCTCTCTCTTTCTCTCCCTCCCCTTACTCTCCTGGCAACCCCCTGCCAAAATTTTCAAGCACTTAATCCCAATAAAAAAAGGCATGGCCTTTTTTTTTTTTTTTTTCCCCTCCCCTCCCTCCCTTTCCTTCAGGCTGCATTCGCTATGAGGAGCCACGGGCTGAAGCTTAATGCTGCACAAGTCAGATGACAAGATTATTAATGGGAGCAGGGCAATGTCATATCTGATTTCATGCATATTCATGAACGGAGTCATACAGCTGGGACCATGCGCCATGAAGAGACAGAGTAAGAGAGAAACTTTTACACCCCCTCCTTGCCGTGAAGAATCTGATCCTGGAGATTAAGAGTCCTGCCTTGCAAAATTCAATTGTTCTCTTTATATGTTAAGAAAAAAGGGGAACTGCTTGCATGATAATAATGACGTGGTGCCAAGATGGTATGAATATCTCTTTTTTCCCTGTCACTAAAGTAACTGCCCTGCAGCTGATCTTGGCCTAGAGAATACTTTCTGCAAGAAAAAAAGACATACGCTGTCACCTAAAACCAGAATGATTTCCAAAAAGTCCCAGCATAAGCTATAAGAAAAAAAAGAGACAAGAAAAAGAAGCTTTGCAAATGCTCCAGCGTGTACCCTAGGCAAAAGGGGAGGCGCTGAGCACAGGAGAACTTTATTAGGGTTCTGATTTGTACTCAGATAGTGCCTGTTCGAACGAGGTGAGACATGAGGGTTAAAGTACTAATAGTATTTTACTCTGTAGCTTTATTCTGCAGCTCGCTTCTTTTGCTTTTTCAACAGTGCCTTACAAAACATGAGGAATTTTATTCCCATTTTACACCTGGGTAAATTGAGGCATAAAGTTGTTATGGTTTATTGGCCCCATATCCGCCTTATCAGAAAGGTTCCCATTAACTTAGCAGGATAGGACCTGTAGGCACTTGAGCTGAAGTCAGTAAGTGAATAGCAGAGCAGTAATGCAGCTATACCAGGGAGCTAATTCCATCTTCTGTTCTATGTTGAGAAATAACACACCTTCCTACAGGACACCAGAACAAATAGAAAAATGTAGGCCCTGTGACACTTAGGAAAAGATCTATGGTATTTTCCCCTTTTCAAAATCCATCAGTATTATTGCTGAGGCTTTGTGAGAATTAAACTCTGTTATACCTGCCTCGCACACTATTTCTAAGTAAAAGTCTATTTTTCAGGCACTTAAAATATTCCGTTCAGCTCTGCAGCAGCTTCTACTTGTGAAGAGACAGAGGCACCCCATTCCCTCGGACAGGTGAGGTTAAAATAAATAACAGAAGCAGCGTGTGCAACTGTGAAATCAATTTAGAATTTAATTGCTGAAAACCGTCTGACAATAAACTATAACAGTGCATGAAATGGTCCGGTAATGGAAGTGGTGACTATTCCTGGAGTCATTTAGAATTAGTTGTGGATAAAGCGCAAGATTACAGTGGGAGACCAGCCTAGGTAGTGGCCTAGCAAATAGACAGATGACTTCTTTGCACCTTTAATTGCTATCATTCAAGGCCAGCAGCATATTCTCTCATGAGGATGCCAAACAATCCACGTGATCCAAATGCTCTTTGGTACAAGCTGATTCGAGTTGCCCGTAGGGCTATCACAACAGGCTTTCTGGCACAGAGTGACAGAATGGGAATGCCTGGGCAGATTCAAGCTTTCTGAAAAGCAGTGGGTTTATTCTGATTTGGGGAAAGGGGATGAAGACAGGGATTATTGCTATGTTTCCTAGAGGGCTCATTTCATAGCTGTGCAGAAATACACTCTCAGCTATGCAACCCTCATTGTGAAGAATATATATATTTAGACAGATAGTCCATATATAGACAGGAGCAGGAAATAAAACCAGAAGTATCTCTAGTAAGAACAATTGAAAACTTGCTGGGCTGTGGCTCCAGCAGGTACAGTTTAGCATGGGTTGGGAAAAGTGGCTGCAGTGTGCAATAAATCAAGTTTCACAGCAATAGTAGGGCAATACATCTTTGCTGGGTAGAGCTAGGACACATTGCAGGAATCTGGCTCTGCCACTGGACTAGCAAATGACCTTGAGTTACTCACTTCATCTGCCCGTCCCTCACTTTCCTCATCTGTAAATGAACAGCAACAGCTACCTTCATTAAGTGCTTTCAAAGCACTTTATAAAAGCAAAATACTGCTGTTATCACTATGCAGATGGCTACGACCATTGTAATCAACTATCAGATGATAGAAACAGTCTTAAGGATTCCTCTTGAGCCCATACATAGCATACTGTTAAATATCGAGCAATGTTTTAATTTCTATATTTGAGGATGTCACCTCCTATTGCTAATCATTTTTCAAGTAGTGATTAATTTAAAGGACTGAAAAAAATGTCATTTTTCTCATTCAAACAAGAAAAGCAAAAAAAAAAAAATATCCACAACTGATGGAGATTAGAGCAGTGGAAAGAACATGACAGTGATATCAGAACAGAGGAAATAACATGTTAATGACATTCAATATTCTCCCCGTGTCAAGTCATCAGCATTTTTATTGCCACTTTTCCTCCGAATACAGTATCAGAATTTATTGAGACAATCTGTCTCCATCACCTGTGATATAATATATTTTATTCAATAAGATATGGAATAATATTTATCTTTCAAGTCCAATGACTAGTTTTAAGGGCAATAACAGCTTTTTACACAACAGTTACAAGTGTAGAGTTTGTAAGTTTTAATGCCAGACCTAAGGGCTACCAAGACTTTCCCACCAGGCAGAGAACAGGGAAACCAGTTTTCTGATTGTTTGCCCCTTACTACGTTTCTCATTCATAAAATAACTAGTGCCCAAAGACAAAACAAATAGCCCAAATGCAGGTCCTGTGAGCTAGTTGTTAATGGAAAATAAGGATAGAAGAAGCTGGTCCTTGTCATAAACTGAGGAACTCAGCAGCAGAGCCTGTACTTCATCTCCAAGGGGGAAGAGGACAGCCAAGAAAAACCTCTCACGTTATTGCTAAAGGAAGGCCAGCAGAAGAGAAGCTGGAGGAGTGAAATGAAGAAGGCTGAGGGTTTATCATCTCTGGCGTGGAGTGCACATCTGCAGTTTAACAGAACCCAGCCAACTTTTCAACTGGGCACTCTGTGTAGCAATAACAGCAGAGCTTTGCAAATGAAGATGCCATATCCCTGCGTCTGGAAGTGCATGGGTTTCTCGGTCTTCCTGAGGCAGCTGCATTGTGCAGCTGTGGAGCACAGGGCCTTTCCCCCTCATTTCAGGGCAATACCGCAGAAGGCAAGCCTGGCTGCCTCTGCCAGACCCCCTGCACCGCCTTCCCTCGGGGCTTTCTATACCAGCAGTTTGGCTACTCTGTTTGGATCCTCAGTCGGTTTAGGGTCCCTACACAACCACACTGACATTCACAGTACCTCTTCAATAGCTGCAAGTCACTCCACGACCAACCCTAAGCAGCCTGTAAGAACCAGAGGCAGAGCTGAGATTGGCTTCAAAACAACTCTACCTACCTGAGATATTGCCAGTCTGGGGCACATACCCCTAAAAAACAGAAGAGGAGGGGGAAGAACCAGGAATGCCTAGTTGTTTTCTTTTTTTTTTTTTTTACCTTTTTTTTTTTGGTAGGGAAAGAAAGAGCAGTAACGCAAGAAAGAAGATGGAAACCAACTTTGAAATATAGCCACAGCTGCTCCTGTTCTTGCTCTCCTCCCTTCCCTCAATCATTCTACAAGAAAAGGCTGTGTACTTCAAATCATTTCCTGCCTGCAGCATCCTGATAAAGCCAGGCTTCCTGCCATTTGCCTGGCAAGCTGGCACTCTGTCCTCTGCTTGTTCCCCTTGACGTGTCCTAAGGCCTTCAATCAACCTGCTCTGCAGATCCCTTAGCAAGCTGTGATCAGAGACACCAGATGCCATCAAGGCCAAGAAGCGGCTATGCCTGTACTACAACAATATCCTGGGCACCACCCTCTAAAACCAGTTACCTCCTAGAAAGGGGCTGAAGAGCTCTCTCATTCCCTTTGTGCATCTCCTAGCTCATCAGGGACAGGCTGGCATGCAGGGCAACAGCCACAGCAACATCTTGTAAAGTTGAGGTTCTTGGAAGCTGGTGCTGGAGGAGCAAGGAAAACATCAGCAGAGAGCAGAGAATAACCTAACAGTATCAGGGTAGGAAAGCAGTCAGGTTTTTATAGCCCAAGTGTCTGTGACTCCATGCTCACTGCCAAGAAAATTTAGGAGACTTTAGGAGTTGTGTATGCACCTCTGGAAACCTAGAAGTGCTGATCTATCTTCTGCTAACAGTACTCCTCTAAAAAAAACTCATCTCCCCACATTTGAATAAGGGATTGATTCACAGTTCAGTGGCTGTGGTGGAAATTTTACCAGCCATGGGCTCTCCAGGGTACCCCTCCATCACACTCCTCACATCACCCACCACCCTTGTACCAAAGCAACAGGTACGAGCAGGCCACATCTGCTTGGCAACAGGCAAATGTCATTTTCAAGCACATCATGTTAAGCCTTTGTCCCTGTAGTCACATCCATCTAAACTCACTGCCAGTTTATTCCCTTTAACTAATCCCCTATTAAACAGCCAATGGCAAATATAAACCTTGGTTTTGAAGTTGCCTTTCACGGGCTAATGGAAACGACTTCGCCACAGTCAACATCAGCGCCTGCTGCCCAGCCACCCCGGCCAAGCTCACCCCAGCTTCCCACAGATCACAGGTTTTTGACATTTTCAGTATTGCAGTGCCTGTATCCTGCCATCTGCTCCCACCCAGGTGTCCAGGGATGAGGACCCAGTGGAGGGGCAAACGTGGAAGCACGGGCTCCTACCTTCTTGGGGCTCTGTGCACCTGGGTGCCTCCTCCTACAACTACAGCCAAGGAGACGGGGGTTAATGCTGTCAGAGGACTTCTCCAAAGCCCACTAAAGTGTGTTTTCTCTCCTTTGCTTCCTCCCCTTTGCTCTCTCTCCCACATACACACACTCCTCCTCTCTCCCCAGCAGTGTGGCTCCTTGCCAGCATATTGCACTGCCTCCGGGTATCTCACACTCCCTTGCTTGGCTGACTCTTTACTCACCTGGCCCCATCGGATCTTTCTGATTTCATTCCTGCCTTCCCTTTAGGCACAAAACTTGTCGTTATTACATTTTGCACTCCCTGCTGGGCCATTGCTTTGCCTTCCTAATAATTCAGGATACTTTCAAGTAATTTGGGGTGTTTAATTTGAATCTTTCCTTTCTTCTTCCTCAGTTCGGAGGGAGTAGGCGTGTATGCAGAGGAAAGGAAGCTGCTACTTCCCTCTCTGCATGTCAATAGCCTTGCATGTGTGTATGCATGTCATATGCATGTTCTATCTAATGATTGATATAGGTAATCTATATGCATACATATACATGGTCCGATCAGTGTGAAGTTCCGGCCACCCCCTTCTCCTGTGGCACTGAGACATGTTGACCTCCTATTGCTTTCTATTCACTTGACACCAGGGTGTCTGATTTTATCCAAATGAGCTGTTGAATGAAGTTTTTGGCACAATTTTTTTACTTTTTACTAGACGGGAAGACAAAGACGTCTTTCGTGACCAACTTGCAGAAGGCACTTTCCTTACCTCCGCTCCCTCCTTCACATACCTCAGATGGCAGGCAGCCTGGTCAAATCAAACAAGGAAATCTTGGGGGGTAGAAAAAAAATCTGCTACAATTATTTGGCATCCAATCCTCATTTACTGTGCACACATTATCACAATCCCAGCTCATATAAGAAATCTGGTGTGAGCAGTATGGGCTGGATTTGGCTCATCTTATTTATTCCAACAGAAGTACCCACAGAGTTTTATAGGGCTTCAAATATTGCAGAAGCATTATAAGTAAAGAAAACAGGTGGCCTTTTATTAAAAAAAAAAAAAAAAAAAGGCTGAACCTTTATAGGCACATAATATCAGACGATGTACATAGGAAATATAAAACGTGCATGGGGAGGAGGCAAGCAAACACTCATCAAATTTTCATTAACAACATAAGCTCCCAGTCCCATACCTGATACATGAAGTTGGACTGTTATTTCCCAACAGGGTCCTGAGAAGGGCTTGTTCTGTCCTGAGTTTCCCATTCTTCTGGGGACAGTGGGAGGCCCTGAATCTGATTTTGGATATGACTGTCTGGTGGTCTGCTCTCTTCTCCCTGCATCACTACAATGGTGGTAGTGCTGTACCCTCATCTTACAAGGAATAGGGCACCTTCAATAGCAGGACAGCTTTATTAGTCAAGACTCCCAAACCCAGGCTAATTCACCTTCAGAATAGAGCTTGGAAGGTGCCTGTTCTTCTGTCACTTGGGGAATTTTGCACAAGCCTTTTTCCTTCTTTTGTAAGCCTTTTATATGCCTAAGAGAAATGGAAGATAAGTCGCACAAAGCAGAAGACTGGACTTCATGAGCATATCTTTAGTGTTCTAAAAACATATACAAAAATGTAATATGATTCCCAAAAAAAATTTCCTGAGGACAAACTGAAGAAATACTGAATATTTTGCTGAAAATAGGCATTGCCCTGCAGTCCAAGAAAACTTTTGAACACATGTGAACATCCAAATTCTACCCATGTCCATATGCCTTATGTTTCTTACTGGATGATTTTAGGTTCTTCAGAAGAAAATAGTTAAGGAAGACACATAATTTGCAGGGCCTTGGATGAAGTTGGAAACATCTGAAGCTGTACCCTCGTGGTTATTTCTGGTTGGCTTCAAGTTGGACACCTACAAAGCCATCCAGTCTAAGCAAGTTGTTTGGGCTGCTTCTGTAGACCACAGACAAAAGCTGGTGTTTTGAAAGGACAATTCCTCTCTATAAATTACAAGTAGCTGCATTTCTCCAGTGACAACAGTCAACGTGGTTCCATGGTCACTGGAGAAATGGAGGTAACTGCATCCTAAGACGTGATTAATTGTTCTGTCAAAGGGCTTTCTCTTCTCCATGGTCTACACAGCCCCCAAAACTACTGATGACTGGACTATAAGACTAACTTAGATCAGGATAAAATTCAGAGGTGAAATTCAGAGCCTTTGTGTCTCTGAGTCTCCAGTGAGATCCAGCTCACACTTCCACTCTAGAGATGCTGCGAGGCCAGGGATGTTGCCTCATGTATATCAGGGCATTTCAAAGCGCTATTAAAACATCATGAACCTGGGTGCCAGGTAAGAAAAGCCTGAACAACGCATCCAGGGATGAGCTTGGAGCAAACCTGACTTCCCTGTGTGCACCATAAACAGCAATGATGTCACTACGTGTGGACGTTAAAATGCTCCTGCTGCCTAATTTCCTGTTCTCTTTCCCATTGAAGTAGTTGTAACAAGCCCCATAGCACCCCTCAGATAGACCCACGGCAGGCAGCGGTGGTGATGGGTGAGGTTACAGACCCCTGTCAGTGCCAACTGGCATAGGGGCACTAGGAACATTTCAAATTTGCTAATCCCTTTTCAAAAGATGCAAATTGCTAAGTCAGTTCTAATGCCAACTTGGCTGTTTCTCTTCAACCAAAGAATTTAATACAGCAGAGGTCCCCTGAGAAGGAAAAATAGATTAAACCCCCCTAAAACTTTGGTAGTTGGTTTTACATACTGTGAGCCTCAGGCTGCTACTTGAATTTCACTTCAAACGTTTACTGCAAAGTATCAGCTAATTTTTTCTATCCGCCTGGTTACTCTTTAAAGGAGAAAATTTCATTAACAAACCATGGATATAAAATATGAAATCAGAGATCAGCTACTGCAGAGGAGAAGCCAAACATCACTAAAAAGGATTAGTTTCTTTCACTGTCTAGAAATTTCTCATGGAAGACCTTGGCTGCCCTTTTGATATTAAAACTTCCTAACAAGTATTACACAGGAGTTTTAAATTAGAACTTGCTGTCATTGGGACAGTTATAAACTCTTAAATATGTCCCTTTGCAAGTTGAGCTCCTGTGAAATGCATGTATGTGCGGTGGAAATCACTGGGAAATGGGTGTGTATCTGTGGAAGATTGCCAGTCAGACCCATTAATTACGGCAGGAGTTCTGCCAGCTGATTTATAAAATGAGCACCCAAGTTATTCCAATTAATTCCCATAATTCCGCTCTGGATAGTGAACCGCTAGTCAAAGTAAAATAAAGTTTTCTCCCAAGTGTGACCTAGGAAAACCAATTTTCTTTCCTACCGTGAATTCAGTAGAGTTCCCCTGTTTTATGCTGGGGGAGAGGATCATAGCTTCCCAGGTTGCTTTCTAATTAATAATTATATATAGTGCAGTTGGGCAAGGTCACAGGCCCCCTCCAGTGCCAGTTGGCACAGAAGCACCAGGAACATTTGAAATTTATTAATTTTTTTTTTTTTCAAAAGATGCAAATTGCTTTTAAAAAAAATCAGAGAGGGAAGAGCAGTACTGTGAGTTTAGGCACAATCACGAGTCAGGGGCAGAGACACCTGCCTGCTACTAAGAAATATTGTCATTTCCATTTCCATGGCTTTCTTTTGCCCTTTACCTTCTGATATTGGCCACATTCCCAGCCATCACCTGAGAGCCTAAACTGTGTTCCAGGAAGCTGTAATGTGTTTGTGTGTGTGTGTGTAAGGGACTTTTGGCTCTCTTGAATGTCTGTATCAGGTCTAGGAATATATGAACTGTGACTGGCATACCAATCACTAGAGGTAACTGGAAACTCTATTTTCCATGGAAATTTAAAATTTGTATGTGAAAAGTCAAATCATTTTGCTGTTTGAGCATTCTGTTTCAACAGGACATCAAGGTTTTCTGCAGAGTGAACGTTTTATTTCAAAGGGGGAGAGGTGGAAGAGTATATTGTCAGCTCAGAAACAGTTTCAGACTTTCAAGAGAAATTCCAAGCAGGCTGCTAATAACACTTCAGTGGTATCTGGCATAATTGAAAACTCCACTGGAGCCAATCAAGTTAAGCCAGTGTAAAAACGGAGTAAGTGAAAAGAAGCCAGTCACGTTAAATTGGAACGAATTTATAAAACTGCACTTCCTTTTCACCTGTTGTAGAGGGTCTTTTTCCCCCTTCCTGGGGAGTCAATCTATTCTTCATTCTACTTCAATTCCATTTTCTAATTCTTAAGTCCATGAGCAACATGGCCCTCTCTGGCTTTGAATGCTTTACAAAAATGAGTAAAAAAGGATCGACACATAACTTGTTCTAAACATACAACTTCTGCTTTGGAGTCTAAATTATTTGCTTTCGATGTGTAAGAGTGGAGGCAAACAGAACCTGACCCTACAACCTGTTATCCAATGAAGTATGTGAATTTTCCAACACAATTTATTACATCTTTTCTACATCACCATATCTTAGGGGGTTTGTGTTCATGATGTCATAATCCCCCAAACCCACAAACAAAGCAAAGTTTACCCAGGTCAATTGCAAATCTTCCCCTCCTCCCAAATTTTTTCTTTGTTTGTTTTATTCCATTTCTGACAACAATAATCTCCTTTAATTGCTGGTTCTGCCAGTTGCACAATGGACCTTGCCTTCTGCTATCTGACCAGTAGAGCTCATAATTAGTGCTTAATTATAGTTTATAGAGCCACTTTGGTCTGATAGGAAAAATCTGCTGTGTTACAGTCAATGAAGTATTTAAAGCTATGTCCAGGGTTAGGATAGGTTTATTAAACACTTGGGTAAGCAATAATAAACTAACATTGATTGAGCAACTTGATAGCTTTCTTTTATGCGCTAGTTTGGAAAAAAAAAAAATCTAGATAGAATTAAAAATAACTTGGCATGGTAATGGAATGTCTCCGCTAAGAATGCGCGGCTGCCAGTGGGGTCTATCGCGTTGGATGTAACTCAATCTCAGCTCCAGAAAAGAGCACTTTGCAAAATATGTGGCAGCATCATTGCTATTATCTGAAAAGGAGGAGGGAGAAAGAATTCACGAAGGTCCTTCAGTCTGTTCAGAGCTAAATAAAGAATGATACTGCTGAGCATGGGTGTATTTCTAGGGGAAGCTGCCAGAACTAATGAAAAAGCATGGAGTTGATTTTCTTTTTAATTTTGCTTCCCCGCTTTCCAAGTGTTTCAGGGGAAACTGGAGATTGTCCTGAAATCATGACAATTTGAAGTTTTACATAGCAAATTTTGATACAAACACAAACACATTTTATCTGCCTGCAGGTGCCCTCACACCTATCAGCTCACTGAGACAATATTATTCTAGGCTTGCTTCCAGTAGGTCTGCCAGGCCACACAGACTGAAATGGGGAAAAGTGAAATAAAATTACAATTTTTGAAAAACGGAGGAGGGAAAAGGTTGTGCAACATCATTTCCCACTAGTTTTTGTGGCAGGCAGTAGGCTGTCTAACCACATCATTCACCCCTCTATATCAACAGAAAGATTAACAAGAGGTGCCTTTTAAAAGACAATTATTTTTTCACCAGATTTTTGGAAGGGAAATTATTTTCAAGATCTGCATAAGAATTCAGTATATTCTAGGGGGTGCAAAACTGCTTGTTGAGTGGGTTACATTTATCAAACCCAAACCGCCAATAGTTTCAAGTCATATTAGCTCCTTTCCTCATGTATGTGTTTTCTTCAGTTCTTTCCTTTTCTCCTGAAAATGTGATACACTTTTCCATTTCAAGATATGATGAGATTCTCCCTTTTTCAGGGGGACACAGGGTTTTTTTAGCTTTTCTTAGGGGAAGAGAGAGATAAAGAACGGGGAAAAAAAATGTGCCAAAATGAAATCACCAAAGAAGGTTTTTCTAAAGTGACAGCAGCATCCTTCCTTGTTTAGCTGTGGACAGATGGAAGGCCACTGAAATGTGCAGCCTCAGTTTATAGCCAGTTTATTCCTCTCATAAGTTTTCTTTCTGTATCAGGGAGCGTGATTTCATCATACTTGAAATAAATAGCTAAACAGATGATTTATTCATCACACAAGGTAGCACGGTCATTATATTTGACCTTTTTTGGTACACGTGGTTGTAGCGATTTAAACGGACTTGGATTAGAACAGGATCCGACATTTCTGAAAGTTGCATTTGCCCGGCTGCTATTGAGTTTTCTTCTGCTTCTTCCCAACTGATGAAGTCATATTGTTATCAGCGGTATATATAACACTGTAACATGGTATCACCATATCTTGGGGAAATGGAATTTGCACAGGATGCCTGTGCTGAGCTCATAGATGAATTTCTATTGTCCATTATCGTTTATATCTAATATGAACCGTTCTACACAGCTCGTCTCTAATCCCCATGCTTGTTAAGGAGCTTAAAGAGTAAAATCAGTTGATTTCAGGGCCTTTTGGAGTTCAAGGTCAAAGTGATTATTTCCTTTTTTTTTTTTAAAGGCACGGACTCATCACAGTTTCCAAAGTTCAGTTCTTTCTGGTTCCCTAATTAGAAACCGTACCAAGAGCATATCTGGAGGCTTTTATACATGAGATCAACCCCTTGCCCTGGGACCAATTATGGAAAAATAGCTTTACACATTTCACTGTTTGAATACCCGATGATCATACATGCTGTCATGTTCTACAGTGAAGCCACCATAAAAATCATACCATTAGCAATTTTGGTCTATACCATTATCGTAGCTTAAAATGAACATATTCACACCGAAGCACCCCTCGCACAAACACAAAGTCATGACATACACTTGCATGCATGAAGTCACATGCATTGGAAGCTTATAGGAAAAAATATTCATAAATTAGAGTCAATATCAGGTTTTCCTCTCTTGGACACCTCTCGCTTTCCCTTAGCAAAATGTACAGTTTTGTCGAAAACCCAAAAAGCAAACAGAAAAAAATATTCTTAGTTTTCAAGCAAAACCAGGCATTTCCACAGAAAGTTTCCAATGATTTTTTTTTTGTTTAGTTAAAACCTGATCATCCTTAGTTATGTATAAACGTATGTTTACACAGATTCAAAATTCACGCTCACTGCTAGTATAAAAGCATGGTTACACAAATAAGAACTTGAATTACTGCTTTACAGTCTTTATAGCCCTGTCAAATATATCAGTACATATCATATAGGTAGGTATAGATATACATAGGTGCAAAGACAAGCAGGCAATAAGCATATGAACCCATTATCAGAACCTGTCCTACAGTATAAACATAAAACCTCCTGTAACCAGTGATTTTCTTTCAAATTTAAGCAGTACCTGAACAAGTTAAAAAAAGGGTCAGAGATTAAAAGGGATTGTTTAGGATTCAGCAGAGAGCGTTACGTTCCCCTTTTTGAGAGCTAGTAAAACATATAATGCAGGAATGTCCCTAAAACACTCTTATTGCTCCCTCTGCCCATCAGCGCTTTGGTCCCCAAGTTGCTGCTAGCACTGCTGACCTGAGCCCTAGCCATTGACCTCCTATTAACCTCTGTAGCAACCACAGATATTTAAACCAAAGGCACACCGTGGAGCGATGCCTGATCTGATGAGAGACAGAATCCCCTGGGCTTGAGCCCACACCCAAAGCAGAGGGTCCAGGAGAAACCCAGGGAGTCCTTTCCTGAAAGGGTTCTTCCATGGCATGAGCATTGCAGACCTTTGCAAGGGCCTGCTCTATCTAGAAGGATATTAGGAATTCAGATCAGGCAGTATCAGCATTTATCAGACATTTAACTTTTAAGAAAGTGCTGCCTAAGCGTGACTTCATAAGTGGCTCCATGCTCTTGAAATGCTGCTGAAAGCCTAAAGGAGACGGCTCTGTTACTTTCACCAGCCTTCTTCAGTGCTTTACCACAGGACGAAACACTTGACTTCCTTTTTTTTTTTCTTTTTTAAAGTCCATAATGAAGGCCAAATACCACTTCTTCCATTAATTAGCATGGCTAGAGAGTCACAGACCCCCCTTTGATCCTTTGAACTGGTGCTGATACTCAGAGCCTGCTGCATCTAAGCCTCTAAGGCATTCCAGTATCTATCCTACTCCTTCTCTGCTGAGCACAGCTTACAGAAAAGGGTTGATACTAGGTCAATGGGGTCAGG